>NW_015091016.1:4683-21573 GCF_001431845.1 Calidris pugnax | reverse complement strand
ACCTCCCCCGGGGGCCCCTGGGCGACCCCAGCCGCCTCCCTCACCACCCCCCGCCCCCACCTTCTTGACGGCGGCGTTGAAGGCGAACTCCCCGGCCTCCTTGAGGTCGAGCCAGATCATGGGCATGCGGGGCACGGCCTCCATCCCGGCCTGCGCCCGCCGGCACCGCCCGCCCGCCGGAAGCGCGCCCGGCGCCTCACGGGAAACCGAGTCCTCCCGACGCCCCGCCCCTTCCGGCGCCGTTACCATGGAGACGCCCCTTCTCTCCCCCCCGTGGTTTCCATGGCGACGCTCAGCCCGCCTCCCGAAGGCGGGGCGAAGGCTGTTCCCATAGCGACGCCGCGCTCGCTGATAGGAGGAGACAGCTGTTCCCATGGCGATGGAGCTCGCTGATAGGAGGAGACCGCTGTTGCTATGGCGACGCCCCGCTCCCGGGGCGGGCAGGGGGAAAGGACGAGCGGTTCCCATGGCAACGGCTGCGCCCACTCAGGCCTGGGCCTGGTGCAGGCCGGAAGGGACCCTCAGAATAATAATATTGGGTTTTTTTTTGCTATAATAACTCATTAATTTAATTGTTCGACGAGTTCTGGCACAGGACGAGCTCTTTGGCTCGTTAGGGGCTTCCCAAATCCCAGTGGGACAGCAGCCACCTTCTGCCACCTGTGAAAAACCCCCATTTTCCCACCCATCCATCTGTCCATCCATTGGATTCATCTCTCCCTAGGGCACGGGGACACCAAGGTTGGGGACATGGGGAGACTGGGTGTCAGGGACATCGGTGTCTGGGGACACCAGGGCCATAGGCCCCATCCCAGCCCTTCCCATCCATCTCCCCCCATCCCACCCCACAGATCCCATCCCACTTCCATCCATCCATCCATCCCACTTCCATCCATCCATCCATCCATCCATCCATCCCACTTCCATCAATCCATCCATCCCGCTTCCATCAACCTATCCATCCCGCTTCCATCCACCCATCCATCCCGCTTCCACCCACCCATCCATCCCGCTTCCACCCACCACATCCATCCCTCCCTCCCTCCCTCCTCCACCACCCCATTCCCACCCCACCTCCATCCATGCTCCCATGCCAGCCCCACTGCTGGGGGAACCAGGCTGTGGGACAGTTTTTGGGGGACCCCAGCCCCATGCTGAGGGGCTGCTGGAGAACCTGAAGGTCCTGGCTGTGCTTGGGGTCCCATCCAGCTCTTTATTCCCAGTGCTCACAGAGTTTTCAGCATCATCCCTGAGGGGGGACACTGGGTTGGGGGTCACAGGGGTGGGGGGTCCTGAGCAGAGGTCAGTGGGGTGGGCAGAATGCAGCCAAGGGGGGTGAGGGGTGGTGGCCCCCCAACTCCTCATCTCCCGGGCCAGTAAAGCACGAAGCCATCGCGGCTCTTGCCGAAATCGGGGGTGGTCGCATCCGGTCGCGTCTCCACCGTCAGCAGTCGCCGGCGCCCGCGGAGGCTCAGCTGGATACAGTCGGAGACACGGATCTGCAGCTCCCGCTTGGTCCTACAACATCCCACCATCAACGGGAGGTGGTTCTCAGGGTGCTGGGACCCAATCACACCAAAATCCTCAGCCCCCCCTCAAACCTTCCGTTTCCCCCCAAAACTCACGCTCGGCAGTGGTCCAGGAGGACGCCCACCAGCTCGCCCACCCGGTTGTCCCCCGCTGGCTGCGTCTTGTGCAGGCACACGGCCAGGTCCTCCTGGTTCTGGGTGTGGAAGACCACCAGCTGCGCCTGGCAGCTCGTCACGCTCAGCCCTGTCACCTGTGGGGACGTCTGGGTGTCACCCCCATGGCCATGGCTCTGTCTGGGGAGGCCAGAGTGGTGTGGCCAAGGCACCGTGGCCAAGGGACCATGGTCAGTGAGGTGGGGACAGCGTGGTGGGGACAGCACAGCATGGCCAGCATGGTGGGGACAACGTGGTATGGCCAGTGTGGTGGGAACAGTGTGGTGAGGACAGCATGGTGGGGATGTCATGGCACTGCCAGTGTGGTGGGGACAGCGTGGTGGGGACAGTGTGGCATGGCCAGCATGGTGAGGACAGCGTGGTGGGGACAGAATCACACCTCTGTCCCAGGGGACTTCACCCTGCCAACACGGATGGTCATGAGGACCACGGAGGGGGTCTCCAACCTCCAGGTGGGAGCAGGGCGATCAGGACAGCTGGGTCCTCCTGACCCAGGAGAGGGTGTAGGGGGTGGCCTTGGCCCTCCCATGCTCTGGGGACACCGGTGGGGCTGGGGACACTCACGGTGCTGAGGGGCAGCGCCCGCATCACCCGGTACTGCTTCTGGGGGTCCAGCTTGTAGACGTGGTGGTCCGTCACCAGGATGGCCCGGTCCCGACTCTTACCGAAGCGGTTGATCTGTGGGGACAGGGACAGGGGAAGGGACAGGGACAGGTGAGGGGACACGTTGGAGGAGGGCTGTGTGTGACACAGACGTGGTGGCCGGGCAGGACCTCCCCCCTCACCTTGCGGACGTGGCAGGAGAAGAGGACGGAGCTGAAATGCACCTTGTCCTTGAGGGTCTGGAGGCGGCGGGCGAAGGGCAGGGCCAGCCCCGGGTTCTCGCTGGGCTGTGGGGGAGACACGGCGTTGGGTGGGATGGGGTGACATCCTTGGGGGGGAAGGGGGGGGGGGGGGTGGTGGTGACACCCCAGGACATCCCAAACCTGCCACCAGCCCTTACCGAGGAGAGATAATCCCGTGTCCAGCTGCGCTGGCAGCCCCAGTCCTTCCGCAGCCCCCCCAGCGCCTCCATGGCAGCCACCTTGGCCCGGATCTGCCCCATCTCCGAGGGGGGGATGTTCTTGACGATTTGCCGCGCTCGCCACCTGCAGCGGGGGGACACACACAGGGTGACCTCATGTCACCATCCCACACCCCCCTCCCATGCCTCACTGTCCCACAATCCCCAACCCATGTCCCTGTTCCACATCCCTGTCCTGTGCCCATGTCGTCATCCCATGTCCCCATTCCTGTCCCTGTCCCCATGTCACATCCCCATCCCATGTCCCCATCCCTGTCCCACATCTCCATCCCCATCCCACATCAATGTACCTACGCCATGTCCCCATCCCTGTCCCACATCCACATCCCTGTCCCACATCCCCATCCCATGTCCCCATCCCTGTCCCACATCTCCATCCCCATCCCACATCAATGTACCTACGCCATATCCCCATCCCTGTCCCACATCCTCATTCCTGTCCCAAATCCCCATTCTTGTCCCATGTCCCCATCCCTGTCCCATGTCCCCATCCCTGTCCCACATCCATGTCCCCATCCCCATCTCACATCTGTGTCCCCATCTCATGTCCCCATTCCCGTCCCTCATCCACATCCCTGTCCCACATTCCCATCCCTGTCCCACATCCATGTCCCCATCCCCATCTCACATCTGTGTCCCCATCTCATGTCCCCATTCCCGTCCCTCATCCACATCCCTGTCCCACATTCCCATCCCTGTCCCACATCCATGTCCCCATCCCCATCTCACATCTGTGTCCCCATCTCATGTCCCCATTCCCGTCCCTCATCCACATCCCTGTCCCACATTCCCATCCCTGTCCCACATCCATGTCCCCATCCCCATCTCACATCTGTGTCCCCATCTCATGTCCCCATTCCCGTCCCTCATCCACATCCCTGTCCCACATTCCCATCCCTGTCCCACATCCATGTCCCCATCCCCATCTCACATCTGTGTCCCCATCTCATGTCCCCATTCCCGTCCCTCATCCACATCCCTGTCCCACATTCCCATCCCTGTCCCACATCCATGTCCCCATCCCCATCTCACATCTGTGTCCCCATCTCATGTCCCCATTCCCGTCCCTCATCCACATCCCTGTCCCACATTCCCATCCCTGTCCCACATCCATGTCCCCATCCCCATCTCACATCTGTGTCCCCATCTCATGTCCCCATTCCCGTCCCTCATCCACATCCCTGTCCCACATTCCCATCCCTGTCCCACATCCATGTCCCCATCCCCATCTCACATCTGTGTCCCCATCTCATGTCCCCATTCCCGTCCCTCATCCACATCCCTGTCCCACATTCCCATCCCTGTCCCACATCCATGTCCCCATCCCCATCTCACATCTGTGTCCCCATCTCATGTCCCCATTCCCGTCCCTCATCCACATCCCTGTCCCACATTCCCATCCCTGTCCCACATCCATGTCCCCATCCCCATCTCACATCTGTGTCCCCATCTCATGTCCCCATTCCCGTCCCTCATCCACATCCCTGTCCCACATTCCCATCCCTGTCCCACATCCATGTCCCCATCCCCATCTCACATCTGTGTCCCCATCTCATGTCCCCATTCCCGTCCCTCATCCACATCCCTGTCCCACATTCCCATCCCTGTCCCACATCCATGTCCCCATCCCCATCTCACATCTGTGTCCCCATCTCATGTCCCCATTCCCGTCCCTCATCCACATCCCTGTCCCACATTCCCATCCCTGTCCCACATCCATGTCCCCATCCCCATCTCACATCTGTGTCCCCATCTCATGTCCCCATTCCCGTCCCTCATCCACATCCCTGTCCCACATTCCCATCCCTGTCCCACATCCATGTCCCCATCCCCATCTCACATCTGTGTCCCCATCTCATGTCCCCATTCCCGTCCCTCATCCACATCCCTGTCCCACATTCCCATCCCTGTCCCACATCCATGTCCCCATCCCCATCTCACATCTGTGTCCCCATCTCATGTCCCCATTCCCGTCCCTCATCCACATCCCTGTCCCACATTCCCATCCCTGTCCCACATCCATGTCCCCATCCCCATCTCACATCTGTGTCCCCATCTCATGTCCCCATTCCCGTCCCTCATCCACATCCCTGTCCCACATTCCCATCCCTGTCCCACATCCATGTCCCCATCCCCATCTCACATCTGTGTCCCCATCTCATGTCCCCATTCCCGTCCCTCATCCACATCCCTGTCCCACATTCCCATCCCTGTCCCACATCCATGTCCCCATCCCCATCTCACATCTGTGTCCCCATCTCATGTCCCCATTCCCGTCCCTCATCCACATCCCTGTCCCACATTCCCATCCCTGTCCCACATCCATGTCCCCATCCCCATCTCACATCTGTGTCCCCATCTCATGTCCCCATTCCCGTCCCTCATCCACATCCCTGTCCCACATTCCCATCCCTGTCCCACATCCATGTCCCCATCCCCATCTCACATCTGTGTCCCCATCTCATGTCCCCATTCCCGTCCCTCATCCACATCCCTGTCCCACATTCCCATCCCTGTCCCACATCCATGTCCCCATCCCCATCTCACATCTGTGTCCCCATCTCATGTCCCCATTCCCGTCCCTCATCCACATCCCTGTCCCACATTCCCATCCCTGTCCCACATCCATGTCCCCATCCCCATCTCACATCTGTGTCCCCATCTCATGTCCCCATTCCCGTCCCTCATCCACATCCCTGTCCCACATTCCCATCCCTGTCCCACATCCATGTCCCCATCCCCATCTCACATCTGTGTCCCCATCTCATGTCCCCATTCCCGTCCCTCATCCACATCCCTGTCCCACATTCCCATCCCTGTCCCACATCCATGTCCCCATCCCCATCTCACATCTGTGTCCCCATCTCATGTCCCCATTCCCGTCCCTCATCCACATCCCTGTCCCACATTCCCATCCCTGTCCCACATCCATGTCCCCATCCCCATCTCACATCTGTGTCCCCATCTCATGTCCCCATTCCCGTCCCTCATCCACATCCCTGTCCCACATTCCCATCCCTGTCCCACATCCATGTCCCCATCCCCATCTCACATCTGTGTCCCCATCTCATGTCCCCATTCCCGTCCCTCATCCACATCCCTGTCCCACATTCCCATCCCTGTCCCACATCCATGTCCCCATCCCCATCTCACATCTGTGTCCCCATCTCATGTCCCCATTCCCGTCCCTCATCCACATCCCTGTCCCACATTCCCATCCCTGTCCCACATCCATGTCCCCATCCCCATCTCACATCTGTGTCCCCATCTCATGTCCCCATTCCCGTCCCTCATCCACATCCCTGTCCCACATTCCCATCCCTGTCCCACATCCATGTCCCCATCCCCATCTCACATCTGTGTCCCCATCTCATGTCCCCATTCCCGTCCCTCATCCACATCCCTGTCCCACATTCCCATCCCTGTCCCACATCCATGTCCCCATCCCCATCTCACATCTGTGTCCCCATCTCATGTCCCCATTCCCGTCCCTCATCCACATCCCTGTCCCACATTCCCATCCCTGTCCCACATCCATGTCCCCATCCCCATCTCACATCTGTGTCCCCATCTCATGTCCCCATTCCCGTCCCTCATCCACATCCCTGTCCCACATTCCCATCCCTGTCCCACATCCATGTCCCCATCCCCATCTCACATCTGTGTCCCCATCTCATGTCCCCATTCCCGTCCCTCATCCACATCCCTGTCCCACATTCCCATCCCTGTCCCACATCCATGTCCCCATCCCCATCTCACATCTGTGTCCCCATCTCATGTCCCCATTCCCGTCCCTCATCCACATCCCTGTCCCACATTCCCATCCCTGTCCCACATCCATGTCCCCATCCCCATCTCACATCTGTGTCCCCATCTCATGTCCCCATTCCCGTCCCTCATCCACATCCCTGTCCCACATTCCCATCCCTGTCCCACATCCATGTCCCCATCCCCATCTCACATCTGTGTCCCCATCTCATGTCCCCATTCCCGTCCCTCATCCACATCCCTGTCCCACATTCCCATCCCTGTCCCACATCCATGTCCCCATCCCCATCTCACATCTGTGTCCCCATCTCATGTCCCCATTCCCGTCCCTCATCCACATCCCTGTCCCACATTCCCATCCCTGTCCCACATCCATGTCCCCATCCCCATCTCACATCTGTGTCCCCATCTCATGTCCCCATTCCCGTCCCTCATCCACATCCCTGTCCCACATTCCCATCCCTGTCCCACATCCATGTCCCCATCCCCATCTCACATCTGTGTCCCCATCTCATGTCCCCATTCCCGTCCCTCATCCACATCCCTGTCCCACATTCCCATCCCTGTCCCACATCCATGTCCCCATCCCCATCTCACATCTGTGTCCCCATCTCATGTCCCCATTCCCGTCCCTCATCCACATCCCTGTCCCACATTCCCATCCCTGTCCCACATCCATGTCCCCATCCCCATCTCACATCTGTGTCCCCATCTCATGTCCCCATTCCCGTCCCTCATCCACATCCCTGTCCCACATTCCCATCCCTGTCCCACATCCATGTCCCCATCCCCATCTCACATCTGTGTCCCCATCTCATGTCCCCATTCCCGTCCCTCATCCACATCCCTGTCCCACATTCCCATCCCTGTCCCACATCCATGTCCCCATCCCCATCTCACATCTGTGTCCCCATCTCATGTCCCCATTCCCGTCCCTCATCCACATCCCTGTCCCACATTCCCATCCCTGTCCCACATCCATGTCCCCATCCCCATCTCACATCTGTGTCCCCATCTCATGTCCCCATTCCCGTCCCTCATCCACATCCCTGTCCCACATTCCCATCCCTGTCCCACATCCATGTCCCCATCCCCATCTCACATCTGTGTCCCCATCTCATGTCCCCATTCCCGTCCCTCATCCACATCCCTGTCCCACATTCCCATCCCTGTCCCACATCCATGTCCCCATCCCCATCTCACATCTGTGTCCCCATCTCATGTCCCCATTCCCGTCCCTCATCCACATCCCTGTCCCACATTCCCATCCCTGTCCCACATCCATGTCCCCATCCCCATCTCACATCTGTGTCCCCATCTCATGTCCCCATTCCCGTCCCTCATCCACATCCCTGTCCCACATTCCCATCCCTGTCCCACATCCATGTCCCCATCCCCATCTCACATCTGTGTCCCCATCTCATGTCCCCATTCCCGTCCCTCATCCACATCCCTGTCCCACATTCCCATCCCTGTCCCACATCCATGTCCCCATCCCCATCTCACATCTGTGTCCCCATCTCATGTCCCCATTCCCGTCCCTCATCCACATCCCTGTCCCACATTCCCATCCCTGTCCCACATCCTCATTCCTGTCCCAAATCCCCATTCTTGTCCCATGTCCCCATCCCTATCCCATGTCCCCATCCCTGTCCCACATCCATGTCCCCATCCCCATCTCACATCTGTGTCCCCATCTCATGTCCCCATTCCCGTCCCACATCCACATCCCTGTCCCACATCCCCATCCCATGTCCCCATCCCTGTCCCACATCCATGTCCCCATCCCCATCTCACATCTGTGTCCCCATCTCATGTCCCCATTCCCGTCCCACATCCACATCCCTGTCCCACATTCCCATCCCTGTCCCACATCCTTATCCCATATCCCCACCCCAAGTCCCCATCCCTGCCCCATGTCCCCATCCCTGTCCCACGTCCCCATCTCCATCCCACATCCTTATTCCATATCCCCATCCCTGTCCCATGTCCCCACCTCCATTCCACACCCTTATCCCATATCCCCACCCCAGGTCCCCATCCCTGTCCTACATCCCCGTCCCACGTCCCCCATCTTCATCCCACACCCTTATCCCATATTCCCACCTCATGTCCCCATCCCACATCCCCATCCCTGTCCCACGTCCACATCCCTGTCCCATGTCCCCATTTCCATCCCACACCTTTATCCCACATCCCCATCCAACATCCCCATTTCCATCCCATATCCCCACCCCACGACCCCATCCCTGTCCCACCTCCCCATCTCCATCCCACATCCTTATCCCACGTCCCCATCCCTCATCACTGTCCCACCTCCCCATCCTCATCCCATATCCCCACTCCACATCCCACATCCCACCTCCCCATCCCCATCCCACGCCCCGTGGTGGGATCGGGCCCGGTACCTGCGGAAGAGGCGCTGGCTGCCCTCCTGGAAGCGGGTGAGCACGGCGGGGGGCTGGGGCCAGACCACGCTCTTGCCGTAGTCGGGGAGGGATCGGACGTGCTGGAAGCGGCGCAGCAGGTCCCGCAGGTACTCCTTCACCTTGTGCCGCTTGTAGTACGCCATGATGGTGTAGGCAGCACGCAGGTAACGGCAGCGCCGACGGGCCAGGGCGCCGCGCCAAGCCTGCCCCACAACCGGGGGGTCAGGGCGGGCACTGCCCCACGGATCCCCATCTCCCCCGGAATGAGGTCTGGGGCATCGCAGCTCTGGGGTGTCCCCCCCGCCTCCGAAAATGCTGCTCGGAACCACCCCAAAACTCCCCCCGGCAGCCCATGATCCTCCTCCTGCCCCACATCCCACCCCACAGCATGCCCTGCCCCACGTCACAGCCCATACCGTGCCCCACAGCACACCCTGCCCCACATCACAGCCCATACCGTGCCCCACATCACACCCCATGCCATGCCCCACAGCATGCCCTGCCCCACATCACAGCCTATGTCATGTCCTATGTCACAGCCCTGCCCCATGTCCCACCCTATACCATGCTCCACAGCATGCCCTGCCCCACATCACAGCCTATGTCATGTCCTATGTCACAGCCCTGCCCCATGTCCCACCCTATACCATGCTCCACAGCATGCCCTGCCCCACATCACAGCCCACACCATGCCCCACAGCATGCCCCATGCCCTGCCCCACATCACACCCCATGTCATGTCCCATGTCCCAGTCCTGCCCCATGTCCCATCCCATGCCCAGCCCCACAGCCTGCCCTATGCCATGCTCCATGCCCAGCTCCACACTGTGCCCTATACTATGCCCCATGCTTTTCCCCATGCCCTGCCCCACAGCATGCCCCATGTCACACCCCATGCCATGCTCTGTGCCCCATGCCCTGCCCCACAGCACACCCTACACCGTGCCCCACACCAAACCTGTGCTCTGCACCATCCCATACCCCACCCTGCCCCACATCAAGCCCCCTAGCACCAGCAGCTCCCCATGCCCGCTGGCCCTGGGGCTATCTGGGCATTGAGGTGTGTGTGTGTCCCCTTCCCATGTCACCCTGGCGGAGCTGAGACCCAGCCAACTCATGCCACACATGCCCACCTTCTGCAGCAGCAGGACGATGATGGGGATGAGCTGCGCCCGCTCCTGCTCGAGGGAGAAGAGGGTACGGGGCGTGCGGATGAAGACCTTGGTGTGGCCATAAGCCACGTCGTCCTGGAAGCCGTGCTGTTCCAGGAGGGCTTGCGTGGCCTCCCGGTCGGTGGCCATCAGGTGGTTGGGCCAGGTGTACTCGCAGGTCATCTTGTACCTGGTTGGGGGGCAGATGGGGGGCGGATGAGGGGGTGCAGGGGGAAGATGTGGGGAGCCAGGGGGGAGGACATGGGCCGTACCGCTGGAGGAAGCGGTCGTAGGGCTGGCGGTAGGCGAAGCCGGCGCGACGCACGCGGACGTTCTCCAGCAGCCCCAGGTAGGAGACCTGGTGACGGCAACGCTCCTCGTCGAAGAGGGTGGGTGACTTCTGGTCGTTGGGTTTGATGCAGCGCACGTAGTAGGGCTCCTGTGGGGACACGGAGGGGGTGGCATCATGGTGGCACCACATGCCACCACGATCATCAGTTGGACCAAGACTACAGATGTTCTGGGATGGGGGGCTCTGGGCAAGCAGGGTGGGATGGGGACAGAAGGGCTCTGTGGCTTGGGGACATGCCAGGCTAGCACAGGGACATCTTGGGTCGCTTGGGGACATGCCAGGCTGGCTTGGAGACATCTATGGTGGCTTGGGGACATGCCAGGCTAGCACAGGGACATCTTAGCTCGATTGGGGACACACCAGGCTGGCTTGGAGACATCTATGGTGGCTTGGGGGACATCTTGACTGTCCCTGGCTGGCAAAGGGACATCTTGACTCACTCAAGGACATCTTGGCTTGCTTGGGGACATGGCAGGCTGGCACAAGGACATGCCAGGCTGGCACAGGGAGCTTGGGGACATGCCAGGCTGACTTGAGGACATCTTAACTGGCTTGGGGACAGGCTCAGCTGGCTTGGGGACATGCCTGGCTGGCACTGGAACATGTTGACTGACTTGGGGATCACGATCATCAGTTGGACCAAGACTACAGATGTTCTGGGATGGGGGGCTCTGGGCAAGCAGGGTGGGATGGGGACAGAAGGGCTCTGTGGCTTGGGGACATGCCAGGCAAGCACAGGGACATCTTGGCTCGCTTGGGGACATGCCAGGCTGGCTTGGAGACATCTATGGTGGCTTGGGGACATGCCAGGCTAGCACAGGGACATCTTAGCTCGATTGGGGACACACCAGGCTGGCTTGGAGACATCTATGGTGGCTTGGGGGACATCTTGACTGTCCCTGGCTGGCAAAGGGACATCTTGACTCACTCAAGGACATCTTGGCTTGCTTGGGGACATGGCAGGCTGGCACAAGGACATGCCAGGCTGGCACAGGGAGCCCTTGGCTGGCTTGGGGACATGCCAGGCTGACTCGAGGACATCTTGGCTGGCTTGGGGACAGGCTCAGCTGGCTTGGGGACAAGCTTGACTGGCTTGAGGACATGCCAGGCTGGCTCAGGAACATGCCCATGTGGCTTGAGGATGCCCAGCTCCCATGGGAGAAGGGCTCTGTGGCTTGGGGACATGCCAGGCTAGCACAGGGACATCTTGGGTCGCTTGGGGACATGCCAGGCTGGCTTGGAGACATCTATGGTGGCTTGGGGACATGCCAGGCTAGCACAGGGACATCTTAGCTCGATTGGGGACACACCAGGCTGGCTTGGAGACATCTATGGTGGCTTGGGGGACATCTTGACTGTCCCTGGCTGGCAAAGGGACATCTTGACTCACTCAAGGACATCTTGGCTTGCTTGGGGACATGGCAGGCTGGCACAAGGACATGCCAGGCTGGCACAGGGAGCCCTTGGCTGGCTTGGGGACATGCCAGGCTGACTCGAGGACATCTTGGCTGGCTTGGGGACAGGCTCAGCTGGCTTGGGGACAAGCTTGACTGGCTTGAGGACATGCCAGGCTGGCTCAGGAACATGCCCATGTGGCTTGAGGATGCCCAGCTCCCATGGGAACACACCAAGATGGGTTGGGGACGTGCCCAGTTGCCATGGGGACATGCCAGGCTGGCACTGGGGACACATCTGGCTGTCCCCAGTCCCCTACCTTGGAGGCGAGGTTCTCCACCAGGGCCACGATGGAGTTCTTGAAGAGGGTGCCGGTGGTCAGCGGGCGCTTGGTGACCTCGGTGATGCTCTGCTCGCCGTCAGGCCACATGGCACGTAGCACAGGGTCCGCGCTGGGGACAGTATTGGTGTGGGGCTGGCTGCACCAGCTGCCCCCCTCCTGCCCCACAGCTGTGCCACCACCCCCCCAGCTGTGTCCCGTGTGTCCCCAACCTGTTGTAGAAGAGCCGTTTGAAGTCCTGGAAGAGCGTGTCCTTGTTCTTGTCCAGGAAACCCTCCACCGAGTACCTGAGGGACGGGGACACCGTGTTGGGGGGCTCCTCAGCCACCTTGGGGTGTCTTGAGGGGAGGTGCAACTTGAAGGACCCAGCTCTTCCTCCCTGGGGTGGGACAGGGGCTGCCAGGGGCCTCAAACTCCATGCAGAGATGAGATGTGGCCCTGGGGGTGGCCCTAGGGGTGGCCCAGGGGGCATCCATGGAGGCCAGGGGACGGTGGGGTTCAGTGCTCATGGACACAGAGTCCCCCGACCCTGTCCCCACTGTCCCCAGGGCACAGCATGTCCTACACAGCCTGTCCTGCTGCACGTGGCCTCTGGGGACCTCCCAGACCCCATGGGCCCCATTGGTCCCCCAAATGGCCTCCCATGGTCCTAAATGGCTCCATGCAATCTTCCATGGGTCCTCAAAGCCCCATGGTCAACCAAGGCTACCCATAGTCCCCCAAAGGGCCCCTATGGCCCCATGACCCTCCATGGTTCCAAGTAGCCCCCCGTGGTCCCTCATGCCTTCCCAAAGTCCCTTATGGCCTCAAGGCCCACCATGGTTCCTCATGGTTCTCCATGGCCGCTCATGATGTCCATAGTCCCTGATGGCCACCCAGATGCCCAATGGACACCCCTTCTAGTCCCTCATGGTACCCCATGATCCCCACAGCCTGATGGTCCCCCGTGACCCCAAACCACCTCCCATTGTCTCTCAAGACCCCCCTTCATGCTCCCACTTTGCCCCCCTGGATCTCCAAGGCCTGATGGTCAACCATAGACCCCTAAGAGCCGTATAGCACCATGGTCCCAAGTGACCCCCCGTGGCCCCCATGCTCTCCCAAGGTCCCTCATGGTGCCTCACAACCCCATGCCCACCTGATGACACCATGCCCCCCCCTTCCACGTCCCCTCAATGTCTCCCTCACGTGACATCTCCAGCGTAGTGCTTGATGCGGAAGTCCCGGTCAAACTCCATGGTCTTGTCTGTGGGACAGAGCTGTGGAGCAGAGAGAGGTCAGTCCCCCCCACCTGTGGACTCCCTGACCCCCCTGGATCCCCCCCAGAAGCACCTTGCGGCTGGTGTAGTGGGGGTGGTGGCGCAGGCGGGTGTCCATGGAGGCGAGGAAGAGGGAGTCGGTGACGGTCCCCACGGCCAGGCAGGCCTCGTCCAGCAGCGCCAGGATGCCCCGGTGCGGCTGCTCCACCAGCTCCACGATGGGCTCGTTGCTGAAGTACTCGATCTGGGGTTGGGGGGGGGAAGCAAGGGGGTGGGCACCCCGAATTGATCCCCCTCGGCACCCCAAATCTCTCCAGGTGATGGCATCCACGTCCTCACTACATTCCCTGTGTCCCCACCACGCTCTGCCAGGCCATGTCCCCATGTCCTCTCCATGAACCTCCCATCTCCATGTCCCCTTAAGCCCCCCAAGATCTGCCAGGAGATGCCCCCATGTCCCCAACATGTCCCTCATGCTCTACCAGGTGATGCCTCCCTGTCCCCCTCCATGTTCCCATGCCCCCCACACTCTGCCAGGTGATTCCATCATGTCCCCCATACATCCCCCCATGTCCCCATGCCCCTCACGCTCGGCCAGGCGATGCCCCCACGTCCCCATGCCCCTCACGTTCTGCCAGGTGATTCCCTCATGTCCCCCACATGTCCCCCCACGTCCCCATGCCCCTCACGTTCTGCCAGGCGATGCCCTCCCGCTGGTACTCGGCCTGCTCTTGCCGCAGGATGAGCTCGATGAAGAGCTGCTGCAGCTTCTCATTGCAGTAGTTGATGCAGAACTGCTCGAAGCTGTGGACAGAAGGTCAGCCTGGCCATTGTCACCCGGTCCCACACCATGTCCCCTGCCCACCCTGTCCTGCCACACGCAACCCCGAGCTGCTTGGCCCTGCTGGGGACCTCCTGGTCCCATCCCTCTATGGGTACCCAATGGTCCTGTCCCTCCTGAGTCCCATCTCCTTCACATGTCCCTCTGAAGCCCCCCGTATGTCCCTTGAGCATCTGCCTCCTGCTACATGTCCCTCTTGGATCCTGTCACCTCCCTGTGTCCTTCCCAGGTCCTGTCCCCTCCATGTGTCCCTCCTGGGTCCCATCCCTCCACATGTCTCTCCTGGGCTCTGTCACCTCCACGTGTCCCTCCTGGGTCCTGTCCCCTCCATGTGTCCCTCCTGGGTCCCATCCCTCCACATGTCTCTCCTGGGCCCTGTCACCTCCACGTGTCCCTCCTAGGCCTCCATTCCCCTCATGCATCCCCCCAACCCCTGTCCCTTCCAGGTGTCCCTCCCAAATGTCCCCCTGTCCCTTCCACACATCGTTCCCATCCCCATGTCCCTCCCAGGTCCTGCTGGGCCCCTCCACACGTGTGTCCCCCAGCTTTGGGGCCAGGTCACCTGTTGGTGTCGAAGATCTCGAAGCCGTAGATGTCGAGGACGCCGATGACGGTGCTCTTGCCGTGCAGGCGGGCGTCGTAGCCGCGGGCAGCGATGCCGGCGTTGATGCGCCCCACGATCCAGCAGAAGAGCCGCTCGTAGATGGCCTTGAGGAGACACCAAGGAGAAGGTGGGCACCCGATGGGGTTGGGTGAAGGAACCCATAGAATCATAAAATCATAGAATTGCCCAGGCCAGAAGGGACCTCCAAAGGTCATCTAGTCCGACCCCCCCGCAGTCAGCAGGGACACCCCCAACTAGACCAGGTTGCCCAGGGCCTCGTCGAGCCTCTCCTTGAATATCTCCAGGGATGGGGCCTCAACCACCTCCCTGGGCAACCTGTTCCAGTGCTCCACCACCCTCCCAGTGAAGAACCCTCTCCTCATCTCCAGTCTAAATCTGTTCCCCTCCAGCTTGAAGCCATTGCCCCTCGTCCTGTCACTGCAGGCCTTTCTAAACAGGCTCTCCCCAGCCTTCCTGTAGGCTCCCTTCAGGTACTGGGAGGCTGCTATTAGGTCTCCCTGGAGCCTCCTCTTCTCCAGGCTGAACAACCCCAGCTCCCTCAGCCTGTCCTCGGAGCAGAGGTGCCCCATCACCCCGTGTCCCCTTCCCTACCTTGGCGCAGGCGTCCCGGGCGTAGGCAGCCTCCTTGGGGCTGTGGCCCTTCTCGATGAGCTCGCCGCCGCCGGCCGCCACGGTGCGGCTCAGGAGGGCCCGCCGCAGGTCGTCCGGGGCCGTGGCCGTCAGCTCGGCCAGCGCCGAGAGCTGCGCCGTGTCCTCCACCACCGCCGTGTCCTCCGCCGCCGCCGCCTCGCCCTCCGCTGAGAACTTGATGTTGCCCTTGGAGGGGACAACCCGGCGTGACACACTGGTGGGGGGGACAGCCAGGAGCCCCCCCAAGAAAGGGGGTGTCCCGGCACCGAAGCCTCCCGCACCCCTGGGTGGGCCATACAGGGCTGCACTGGTTTTTATTGGGCTGTACTGGTTTGCACTGGGCTGTGTTGGGCTGTACTGGGCCATACTGGTTTGCACTGGGCTATATTGGGCTGTACTGGTTTGCGCTGGGCTGTGTTGGGCTCTACTGGGCCATACTGGTTTGCACTGGGCTATATTGGGCTATACTGGTAAAATCAGGCTATACTGGGCTGTGCTGGGCCATACTGGTTTGCACTGGGCTATATTGGGCTATACTGGTTGGAATCAGGCTATACTGGGCTGTGCTGGGCCATACTGGTTTGCACTGGGCTGTATTGAGCTGTACTGGGCCATACTGGTTTGCACTGGGCTATAATGGGCTATACTGGTTAGATTGGGCTATGCTGGGCCATACTGGTTTGCACTGGACTGTACTGGTTCGTATACAGCTGAGATGGGCTATTCTGCTTCATGCTGCTTTGTACTGGGCTATACTGGTTTGCATTGGGCCCAAACTGGTGAGGGGGGTGGTCCATACTGGGCCCTTACTGGTGTGCAGGGGGTTGTACTGGTGGGGTGGGGCCATACTGGTTGGGGGTGCCCACGCTGGTCTGCTCAGGACCATACTCGTGTGAGGGACCGTACTGGTCTTCCTGGGGTTGTACTGGTGGGGTGGGGGGCCATACTGGTGTGTACTGGTGCGTGTGGCCATACTGGTGTGTAGGGGGTCCATACTGGTGTGGGGGTGGCCCCATACTGGTGTGGGGGGGTCCGTACTGGCAGGGCTCTCACCAGGTGCAGGATGGTGGCCAGGATGCGGCGCACGGAGCCCATCTCCTCCGGGGAGAAGCCGATGACCCCCATGGCCTCCTCCACCGCCCGGTAGCCACCAGCGTCGTCCCCACAGGCCTGGGGACACACGGGGGGACACGTGAGAGGATGGGACCCCCCAGGACCCACCCCCCTACCCCACCCTGGGATCCTCCCTGTCCACCCCCCCCAGCCCCACTCACGCTGCCCCGGGTGCCCTCCTGGGTGTAGCGGTAGGCGGC
>NW_015091016.1:0-1255 GCF_001431845.1 Calidris pugnax | reverse complement strand
GGCAGGGGTCTGAGTGCTATGGGACAACGCCCCACTCCAGGGGGACTGAGCCACCCCCTTTCCCCAAGAGAACCACACTATGGGGCAGAACCACGCACCATGGGGCTGGGCGGTGCCGTGGGGCAGCGGGAGAGCAGCTCTCCCCACAGGCTGGAAACACGAGGGGGGCCCACGGGTGGGACACACGGGTCTGCACCCCCATCCCCCTCCCCACACCAGCCTCCCAACCCGCGCTGTGGGGCAGACGTGCCTCAGTTTCCCCCCCATGGGCACCGCCCCGATGCTTCCTGTGGAGCCGGGGTTCTTCCGCATCCCTTGGGGGGCACGGTGTCCCCCCCATCACCTCCACCCCACGACCCACGGCCCCGCTGCCGGGGGGGTGATGTTGGGGTGGGGGGCTCTGCTGTGGAAGCACCAGGACCCACCCACCCCCCAGGGTGTCCCCCCCCAAACCCATCCCCCCCCGTACCGCAGGCGCAGGTTCTCCAGGAACTGCTCCATGGTCACCTCATCCAAGAGGACAAAATCGGCTTTGCCAAATTCGGGACCCTCCAACTCGGCCATGCCGTGGCCCCCCCAAACTTCCCCCCACCTTCCCCTTTCCCCGGCTTCCTGCACCGCCAACGATCGCCGAGGCCACGGCGCAGGCGCGGTGACAACCCGGTGTCATCGCTGCCACCACCCCACGGGTGACACTTGGGTGGGGTTTGGGGGGAGACACCCCAATTTTACGGCGTTGTCAGGGTGGGGGGATGCACCACACCATCTCCACATGGTGGGCGTCCAGCCTCGCCGCCCTGCCAGCACCCCCAGCCCCACGGCGAAGGGTGGGATGTGTGGGGCAGAGGCGCTGTGGGGCTGAGTCACCTTCCAAGCCTGTCCCCCCCTGCCCCCCCTTGGCGCCGCACAACTGCTGGTTGTGGTTACGGGGGTGTCACTTCCCTCCGGCGCCTGGTGGCATCCGCTGGGGACATGGTGGTGTCCCCAAAAGCCATCACCGCCGTGTCCCCTTCCTCATTAAGTTATTTATTAGGAAAAAAAATATTTTTTTGGGGGAAAAAGTCAGTTAAATCCGGGAGCTCGGGGGAAGGACAAGCCAAAGCGAGGAGCGGCGGAGAGAGGGGGGAACCCATTGGCATCCAGCTGGAAAAGAAGTGTGGGGGGGGAATAATTAAGATAATGAGGATTATGGTGCTAATGAGGGCTGGAATGGCAGCATGTGGCGAGGGGCGACCGGCCGAGTACCCCGGGGGCC
>NW_015091015.1:3743-5515 GCF_001431845.1 Calidris pugnax | reverse complement strand
GGTCAAACCCTCCCCAACACCCACTGGGGCTGCCCCAATCTCCACCCATCGCTGACCCCCCCCAAAAAAAAGCACAAGGGACCCCCCAAAAAGGGGGGGACCCCAAAAAAAGAAGGGGGGACCCCTCAAGAAGGGGGGAGACCCCCCAAAAAGCAGGGGGACCCCCAAAAATGGGGTCAAACCCTCCCCAACACCCACTGGGGTGCCCCAATCCCCACCGTGGGGTGGCTGCTCCCTCCCCCCACGTTTTAGGGTCCCCCCCCGGATTTGGGGGGTTCCCTGTGGGTTTTGGGGGGGGGTCATCCCCCCTTTTCTCACCCTGGTGGCCCTGGGGGACGTAGTCGCAGGCCTGGGTGTGGAGGAGGAGGGCGGGCAGGCAGAGGGGCTGGTTGCTCTCGTTGCGGAGGCAGACATAGTGGTAGCCTGAGGAAGGGGGAGAGACACAAGATGGAGGGTAGGCCCTGACCCCCTGTTGCCATGGTAACGGGCATCGTGAGTAGGCCCAGACCCTTGTTTCCATGGTAACGGGCGTTTTGGGTAGGCCTTGACCCTTGTTGCCATGGTAACAGGTGTTGTGGGTAGACCTGGACACCTTGTTACCATGGTAACAGGCTGGTGAAGGGCATTGTGACTAGGCCTGGGCCCCGTTGCCATGGTAACGGCTGTTGTGAGTAGGCCCAGGCCCTGTTGCCATGGTAACGGGCATTGTGAGTAGGCCCTGACCCCCTGTTGCCATGGTAACGGGTGTTGTGGGTAGACCTGGACACCTTGTTACCATGGTAACAGGCTGGAGAAGGGCATTGTGGGTAGGCCCAGGCCCTGTTGCCATGGTAACAGGCGTTGTGGGTAGGCCCTGACCCTTGTTACCATGGTAATGGGTGTTGTGAGTAGGCCCAGACCCCCTGTTTCCATGGTAACAGGCATTGTGAGTAGGCCCAGGCCCTGTTGCCATGGTAATGGGTGTTGTGGGTAGGCCCTGACTCCCTGTTGCCATGGTAACAGTTGTCAGTAGGCCCAGACCCTTGTTTCCATGGTAACAGGCGTTGTGGGTAGGCCTTGACCCCCTGTTGCCATGGTAACGGGCGTTGTGGGTAGACCTGGACACCTTGTTACCATGGTAACAGGCTGGTGATGGGCATTGTGAGTAGGCCCACGCCCTGTTGCCATGGTAACAGATGCTGTGGCTAGGCCCTGACCCCCTGTTGCCATGGTAACGGGCATTGTGACTAGGCCCAGACCCCCCATTGCCATGGTAACAGATGTTGTGCGTAGGCCCTGACCCTTGTTACCATGGTAACAGGCATTATGGGTAGGCCCAGACCTCTTGTTGCCATGGTAACAGGTGGTGTGAGTAGGCCCAGCCCCTTGTTTCCATGGTAACGGGCGTTGTGGGTAGGCCTAGACTCCTGTTGCCATGGTAACAGCCATTGTGAGTAGGCCCTGACCCCCCGTTGCCATGGTAACAGGCGTTGTGGGTAGACCTGGACACATTGTTACCATGGTAACAGGCTGGTGATGGGCATTGCGAGTAGGCCCAGGCCCTGTTGCCATGGTAACAGATGCTGTGGCTAGGCCCTGACCCCCTGTTGCCATGGTAACGGGCATTGTGACTAGGCCCAGACCCCCCATTGCCATGGTAACAGATGTTGTGCGTAGGCCCTGACCCTTGTTACCATGGTAACAGGCATTATGGGTAGGCCCAGACCTCTTGTTGCCATGGTAACAGGTGGTGTGAGTAGGCCCAGCCCCTTGTTTCCATGGTAACGGGCGTT
>NW_015091015.1:0-672 GCF_001431845.1 Calidris pugnax | reverse complement strand
GGGGGGGGGACCCCAAAATCCATCTGACCCCCCCAGAGCCCCCCAGTATCCCCCAGTATCATCCCAGTATCCCCAGTGCCCTCCCAGTATCATCCCAGTATCCTTGGTTCCATCCCAGTATCGCCAAACCAGCACTGGGACCCCCAGTTCCCCCCCAGGAACTGCCCCAAAACCACCTGGGGGGGGGACCCCAAAATCCATCTGACCCCCCCAGAGCCCCCCAGTATCCCCCAGTATCATCCCAGTATCCCCAGTGCCCTCCCAGTATCCCCAGTGCCCTCCCAGTATCCCCAGTGCCCTCCCAGTATCCCCAGTGCCCTCCCAGTATCCCCAGTGCCCTCCCAGTATCCCCAGTGCCCTCCCAGTATCCCCAGTGCCCTCCCAGTATCCCCAGTGCCCTCCCAGTATCCCCAGTGCCCTCCCAGTATCCCCAGTGCCCTCCCAGTATCCCCAGTGCCCTCCCAGTATCCCCAGTGCCCTCCCAGTATCCCCAGTGCCCTCCCAGTATCCCCAGTGCCCTCCCAGTATCCCCAGTGCCCTCCCAGTATCCCCAGTGCCCTCCCAGTATCCCCAGTGCCCTCCCAGTATCCCCAGTGCCCTCCCAGTATCCCCAGTGCCCTCCCAGTATCATCCCAGTATCCCCAGTGCCCTCCCAGTATCATCCCAGTATCC
>NW_015091014.1:554793-556036 GCF_001431845.1 Calidris pugnax | reverse complement strand
AAAAAGCACTAATTTGGGGGTCGGGGGGTGGGGAATGGCTCCGTTGGCCAAAAATCCCGGTTTTCTCCCCATGATTTGGCTCATTCTGTTAAATCTGAGCGCCCCCTCTCTATATAATAAAATTCAGGGATAATTTCCCCCTCTCGGGAAAAATTTCAAGCCTGGAATTTTCCCCAAATCTGGGAAAAAAAAATGAAAAATGGGAAGGGTCGTTGTCCCCTTTGTCCCTGTTTTCCCAGCGGATGGAAGGGGGAGAACTTTGAATTGAAATTGGGGAAAAATATCCTGGAATTCCCTCCCGGGGGGTCGGATCAACTGGTTTGGGGGAAAAAAAAAAAGGAAAATTGGGTGAAAATTTGTCAACGTCGTCATTTGGAGTCGGGATCTTTCCTCTTTTTTTCCGGGATCTCGCTCTTCTTCCAGCCGGGACCCCCCGGATCCTTCCCGGAAGAATTCCCGGGCTCTGTTCCCAGCGCCAGGATCTGACTCCGGTGCCCCCCCAACCGTTTTTTTTGGGGGGGGGGATGTTTTTTGCGGCACAAAATGGGGGGGATCCCAGGGGGGAGTCGGGATCATCGGGCGACGAGAGCGTCGGCGTCGACGTTGTTGAGGAGGAAAAGCTCCGGGCGAGCAGCGAATCCCAAACGGAGCTGGAAGGGGAGGAGGAGAAGGGTCAGAGCTTAACGAGCCCAGTTTAACGATGCCCCAATTAAGCCCAGTTTAACGAAGCCCCAGTTGAGCCCCCTTTAATGAAGCCCCAATTAAGCTCATTTTAATGAAGCCAGAGATGAGCCCAGTTTAACGAAGCCCCAATTAAGCCCAGTTCAATGGAGCCCCAGTTAAGCCCGGTTTAACGAAGCCAGAGATGAGCCCAGTTTAATGAAGCCTAAGTCAAGCAGAGTTTAACGAAGCCCAAATTGAGCCCAGTTTAACAAAGCCCCAGTTAAGCCCAGTTCAATGAAGCCCCAGTTGAGCCCAGTTTAACGAAGCCCCAGTTGAACAGCGAGTGCTTAATTGATCTGCAGGGCACGGGGCGGGAATCACCCTCGTTAATTAGGGCTTAATTAAGCAGCGAGAACTTGGGGCAAGGGGAGGGGATCCACCCACGGCAACGGCGGCAGAACATCCCCCGCTTTGCTTTAAATTCCTTGAAATTGGGTTAAATTCTCAATTTGGGGTGTAGCCCAGCTTTAATTAGCGCTAAGTGATTACCCAGGTTGGCTAATTAACAGAACATGATGTT
>NW_015091014.1:552725-553574 GCF_001431845.1 Calidris pugnax | reverse complement strand
CCCCCCGGGAGAGGTTGTGCTGGAAAAAAAATACTAATTAAAAAGCAACCCCCCCCCAAAAAAATTTCATCTCTCTCCGAGGTTTTGAACCCCATGAGGATTTTATTTCCCGGAGCAATTTTCCCCCCCGGGAGCAAAATTCCACCCCCGGGACCAGAGGGGAGGGAAGAAACGCCCCGAAAGGGGATGAATTTCCCCAGAAAAATCTCTGCCTGGAGGTTTTTGGGGGGGCAGAGAAGAGAAATTTTGCTAAATAAACCCCATTTTCATCCCATTTTCATCCCATTTTCGGGGTCCAGGCATCTAAAACCTCCCCAAAACACGAGATTTAACCCCAAAATTCCCCGGGGCTGGGAAAAACCGCTGGGGGAGCTTTTTTTTTAAGTGCAGAAAAATAAATGGTACCTTTTTCTCTCTAATTTTCTACGGGGGGGGGGGGTCCGTTGCCTTCCAGGGGGGGGGGGTCCGTCGCCTTCCAGGTGAAGGCGTCACACCCCCCCCAGAAGTACCCAAAACTTGTTAATCGCTAATGAGAAGGGTAATGAGGAAGGTTTTTGGAGTGAATTTACACCAGGATGGGCAAATAAACCCCCCTTACGGTGCTGATTTCCTTCCCCCCCCAAAAAAAGGCCATCTCTGCACAAGGCCATTTTGAGGCAAAACCCAACAATTTTTGACAACCCCAAAGAGGCAATAAATCCATAAATAGCCTCATTTTAGGATATTTCTATATTCGAAATAACCTAATTAGATTAGGGCTCGTTTCCTTTGCTGACTACCGAAATCACACGCTGGGCCAGTAAAAATAATACTAATTAATATTAATGCTGAGGTCACTCCGTCGTCTGT
>NW_015091014.1:532180-551748 GCF_001431845.1 Calidris pugnax | reverse complement strand
TCCCCATTTCTCTCTTTTTTCTTTTTTTTCTGCTCCCCCCCAACCCCTCCTCCTCACCCCCCCCCCCTTTACACACGCGTGTTCCCCCCCGGGCACGTCGCACACGCGTGTGCGCTCCCGCCGGAGGCCATAGGAAGGCGTTGGCTCTGATGGGGACTTGCTGGGCACCGTTTTTGTGTGTGTGTGTCCCAAAAAAAACACCCCCAACAACTTCGTCACTTGGCGGGGGGGGGAGACGGGGGTTCTTCCGTCAGCAGCATCCGGGTGACCCTTACCGTTTTCCCGCAGGCCAGGAAGGAGACCCCCAGGGCGATGAGACACAGCCAGGTCTGCCGAGGAAAGAAGGTGGTTGAGAAAGGTGGTGGGACCTTACGGGAGCTCGTTTGGGTCTTCATCACGCGCTTCAACGGCAAATAAATTCGCCTCTGAAGTCGTACGGGGAGGAGGGAAGATCCTGAAGCGAGGCCAGGGAAGGGCAACGGAGGCGGTGAGGGGGCTGGAGGTCAAGGAGAAGGGGCTGGATCCCAAGGAGAAGGTTTTGGAGAAGAAGAAGGGGTTGGAGAAGGAGGAGAAAGGGCTGGAGAACCAAGGAGAAGGGTCTGGAGGTCAATGAGAAGGTTGTGAAGATCAAGGAGAAGGTTATGAAGACCAAGGAGAAGGGCCCGAAGCCCAAGGAGAAGGGTCTAGAGTCCGGAGAAGGAGAAGAAAGGTCTGGAGAACCAAGGAGAAGGGTCTAGAGGTCAATGAGAAGGTTGTGAAGCCCAAGGAGAAGGGGCTGAAGCCCAAGGAGAAGGGTCTAGAGGTCAATGAGAATGTTGTGAAGACCAAGGAGAAGGGGCTGAAGCCCAAGGAGAAGGGTCTGGAGAAGAAGAAGGGGCTGGAGAAGGAGGAGAAAGGTCTAGAGAACCAAGGAGAAGGGTCTAGAGGTCAATGAGAATGTTGTGAAGACCAAGGGGAAGGGGCTGAAGCCCAAGGAGAAGGGTCTGGAGAAGAAGAAGAGTCTGGAGAAGGAGGAGAAAGGTCTAGAGAACCAAGGAGAAGGGTCTGGAGGTCAATGAGAAGGTTGTGAAGATCAAGGAGAAGGGGCTGGAGAAGAAGAAGGGTCTGGATCCCAAGGAGAAGGTTATGAAGCCCAAGGAGAAGGGTCTGGAGAAGAAGAAGAGTCTGGAGAAGGAGGAGAAAGGTCTGGAGAACCAAGGAGAAGGGTCTAGAGGTCAATGAGAAGGGTATAAAGACCAAGGAGAGGGTCTGGAGGCCAAGGAGAAGGGTATGGGGATCAAGGTGAAGGGCCTGAAGCCCAAGGAGAAGGGTCTGGAGAAGAAGAAGGGTCTGGAGGCCAAGGAAAAGCGTCTGGAGAAGGAGGAGAAGGGTCTGGAGCCCAAGGAGAAGGGGTCTCCCTCTCCCTCCACCCAAACCCGGGTGCCCCCAGAGAGGTTGTGGGAGCCCTTACCAAAAAAAGTACTGGTGACGGCATCCCCATCTTCGTGTTTCTGCTGGAGGTCCCTCAGCTGCTGGGACTCCTGGCACACGTAGATGGTCAGTCTGGGCCGCACCATCCTAGGGAGAGAGCAGGGAGTGAAAGCCACCGGGTTTGCTCAAGGACAACACTTTGCCAACGCTTTTCCCTCCCTGGTATCCTCAGAAAGAAAAAAGGAGATGGACAGACTCAGCTCGAAGCAAAACCATCCTGGGCATCCCCATCCTGCTGATGCACCGAGGCTGGAGCAATCCCAAATCCAGGCTGGGAAGAGAATGGATGGACTGGGAGCAGCCCTGAGGAGAAGGACTTGGGGGTGTTGGTGGAGGAGAAGTTCCACACGCCCCAGCAACATGAGTTGGTAGCCCAGAAAGCCACTGGCAACCTGGGCTGCACCCCCAGCCCTGTGGCCAGCAGGGCAAGGGGGGGGATTCTGTCCCTCTGGGGAGACCCCCCCTGCCCTCAGTGCTGCCTCCAGCTCTGGGGCCACCAACATCCCAAGGACACGGAGCTGTTGGAGCGGGGCCAGAGGAGGCCCCGGAGATGCTGGGAGGGCTGGAGCCCCTCTGCTGGGAGGGGGGCTGAGAGAGTTGGGGGGGTTCAGCCTGGAGAAGAGAAGGCTCCAGGGAGACCAGGAAAGCTGGGGAGGGACTCGGGATCAGGGAGGGGAGCCATGGGATGAGGGGGAAGGGTTTTCAACCAAAAATTGGGAGATTTAGGTGGGATCTGAGGAAGAAGTTGTTTGGTGTGAGGGTGGTGAGAGCCTGGCCCAGGTTGGCCAGAGAAGCTGTGGCTGCCCCATCCCTGGAGGGGCTCAAGGCCAGGTTGGAGGGGGCTTGGGGCAACCTGGGCTGGTGGGAGGTGGCCCTGCCCAGGGCAGGGGGGGGCACTGGGGGGGCTTTAAGGTCCCTTCCCACCCAAATCTGTGACTCTCTGATCTTCTATGACTTCACGCCTCTGCCGATCCACAGACACCCACCGAGGGACCCTGCCTCATTCCAAAGGCTCCCCCAACCTTTCACCTGCTGCGTCATGAAATCGAGGCCTTTTTGGGAACAAGGAACACGTGAATTGCTGAAGAGATGGTGAAAAAAAACAGGGGAAAGGTCGTGTGGGTTGGTGGGAGCAGCAGAGAACAGATTTCTAAGCAAATTTGGCCACGAAAGCCTCAACTTCCCCATGGGTTCTGACCCTGGGCTGACTTTAGTGCCTGTAAAATGGGACAATACTCTTGGAAAGGTGAGAAAATATCTCCAGGGGCTTTATCCTGCCTTCAAGGCGTCGCGCCTTGAAGCCCCACTTACCAAATAGGCCACAAAGCCCAGGTAGATCACGCTGAGAATCCCAGCCCCGATGTACAGAGCCATGTGGTTGAGGGACATGACGTAGGCCACCACGAAGTACATGTTGATGCAGCAGATGAGGAGGATGAGGAGGCCACCGGCCACCTTCCAGAACCTGGGAGAGGAAGCAGAGCACGACGGGGTGAGGTGGAGAGGACGTTCTTGCCTTCAGAGGGGATGGTCTAAGCCAGGAGCACCCCAGCATCCCCCGTCTCCCGCTTGGAGACCGTTCCCTTCCTACTTACAGTCCATTGGCAAAATCGTTCATGACGCTGGGGAGGCTGGTGAAGGTCAGGACGGGGATCAAAGCGAAGGGAAGCTGGAAGAAGCGAGAAAATATAGAAGAACAAAGAGTGGAAATTAACTCTGATTATCTCAGGAGGGAGAAACATCCAAGGCTTGGTGGCATCTGACAGCACTTCCCCAAAGCAAGTGAGTCAAAGGGAGGAGGAAGCCATTTCAGACCTTGGCTCATCTTCTCCATATCCTCCCAGAAGATCAACACCTCCCCCAGGCCCCAAAAAACCCAAATATTCAGCGCTAGATGTTTTTTTTCTCTGAGGCCTCACCCCAAAACTGGGCATTTCTGCTCACCTGGAGGCTCATGAGAACGTTTAAGAAGTCGTTCATGCCCGTCAGGTGCTCGACATCCTGAAAGATGGCCACCAAGAGGGTGGGGGTGATGGCGATAGAGCGTGTCAGCAGCACCCGGGCGAATCGGGACCAACGCAGGTTCAGGAAGCCCTGCAGGAAAAAAAAAACACGGATCAGGAGTGATAACGGCACAGAGACTTCGAGGAAAAGGGGATCTCGGGGCAGGATTAAAAGCTGATTTATCTAAAAGGTCCATCAAGGTGTTTTATGGAGCTTCCAGCAAGAGCTGAGCATCCAAGGAAGGGAAATCATCAATATTAGCTCTAAAGGCTCAGGAATAGAGAGAAGGGGGACGTGGGCAGACGCTCAAGAGCGTTAATTACCTCCATAACGAACTGCCCCGAGTAGGTCCCCGTCATCGTTGAGCTCTGGCCGGCGGCGAGGATCCCGATGGCCCAGATGTAGAGAGCGGCAGGGCCAAAGTAACAGCCCAGAACGGCGCCCTGGAACGGAGATTGGGAGGCTCCCGTCAGTTCAGTCCCACCTCCCAGAGCAGGAAAACCCGGCAAATTCCCTTCGAGACCATGGGAATCACGAGGGGTCGAGGTGGAAAGGAAGGACTAATTAATTTGTAGGAGAGGGAAGAGCGTTTCCCAACTCACCCCTTTGTAGATATCCACCTCCAGCGTCTTGTTGTCGTTGGGGAAGAGGGAGGAGTGGGGGCTGCTGGCGTTGACGCAGATGGAGTGCTGCAAGGAGATCGAGGGGACAGGAGGTTGGGTTTTTCTCAGCCAGGGGAGAGCCAGGAGGAGAAGGAACACAACAAAGCTGGGGAGGGGTGGCTGACACAGCAGAGGGCTGGGCCACCATCCAGCGAGACCTGGCCAGGCTGGAGAGTTGGGCAGAGAACTTGATGAACTTCAACAGAGGGTGCTGCACCTGGGGAGGAATCACCCCCCAAACCAGGACAGCTTGGGGGTGACCTGCTGGAAACCAGCTCTGAGGAAAAAGATCTGGGAGTCCTGGTGGCCACCAGGATGCCCAGGAGCCAGCAATGTGATGGCCAAGAAAGCCAATGGCATCCTGGGGGGCATCAGGAAGAGCATGGAGAACCTCAAGGGAGGTCATCCTGCCCCTCTGCTCTGCCCTGGGGAGGCCACAACTGGAGCACTGGGACCAGTTCTGGGCTCCCCAGTTCCAGAAGGACAGGGAACTGCTGGAGAGGGGACAGCAGAGGGCTACAGAGATGCTGAGGGGCCTGGAGCATCTCTCTGATGAGGAAAGGCTGAGGGATTTGGGGCTTTTTGGGCTGGAGAAGGCTGAGGGGGGATCTCATCAAGGGTGGGTGTCAGGAGGATGGGGCCAGTCTTTTTCCAGTGGTGCCCAGTGACAGGACAAGAGGAAGCGGGCACAAACTGGGACAGAAGTTCCACCTAAACATGAGTAGGAACTTCTTCACTTTGAGGGTGGCAGAGCCTTGGAAGAGGCTGCCCAGAGAGGTGGTGGGGTCTCCTTCTCTGGAGACCTTGAAAACCCCCCTGGATGAATCCAACCTGCTCTGGGTGACCCTGCTCTGGCCAGAGGGGTTGGAGGAGATGATCTCCAGAGGTCCCTTCCCACCCCATGTCATTCTGTGACTCCGTGAAATGGCTTCACGTGAGGAGCGGTGGGTGCTGGAGGTCCCAGGGTGCTGGGTGCTGCTTCAGGCCAGTTTAAATTGTAATAATCAGCACCCCTGGTCTTTTTTCCTTTTTTTCCAGAATTTGCAGGCTGTGCTTGACCCGGGAGCACTGAGAAGGCTCAGAGCTGCCCCTCAGGTTCCCTCAGGAACCCCAAAAAGCCCCGGGGTTCGGTGTCACCCAGAAGAAAAGTCCCAGCCCCAACTCACCACGTCGGCATTCGTCTGGTTAAAGAAAGCCTCAGCGAAGACGGTGACGACAAAGATGTTAATGATGAAGGAGACAAAGAGAGCGATGCAGGACTCAATGAAGAAATACTTGTTGGCTTCTCGTACTTCCCTCTTGTTGGCACGGTTCACTTGCCGGGACTGAAAAAATAAAAAAGGGGACATTGTGACAACAAAAGGCTTGAGAAACAGGAATTTGTGATTATATTACTTATTTCTCTAATTATACCCGATTTAGAGAGCGGGACATGGGTCACCGGGCAGGAAGAGAACGTGCTGGAGGGAACAAAAAACAAACTCCAATATTTGCAGAAGCAAACGGTTGGTTTTGGCCACGCTGGCCAAGAGATCACTTCTGGTCCCAGATCCACAGGGGCCACGCGTTGGGGGACATGTGTCCCCAAGGTTCTCAAGGGTTTCCCTGTCCCAGGGATCCCACCAGACCCCTTCAGGGGGTTTGTTATGGTCCCACAGAGTAAATGCTGAAAGCAGATGCCCAGAGGGTGGGATTTTTCAGGAGTTTGGGGCCTCCCAGTGCTCCATCCTCATTAATCACCAACTGGTTGGACTGGGAAGGGCCCCTGAGGACCATGACCTGGACTGAGGGGAGAGAGTCCACCCTCAGTTGGCAGAGGACACCGGGTTGGGTGGGATGTTGATCTGCTGGAGGGTGGGAAGACTCTACAGAGGGGTGTGGACAGGTTGGATCCATGGGATGAGGCCAAGGGTGGGAGGTTCAACCAGGCCAAGTGTCCCACCAGCCTCATGGAGGCTCCAAGCTGGGGAAGAGAGGCTGGAGCTGCCTGGTGGAAAAGGACCTGGGGGTGTTGGTCACCAACCAGCTGAAGATGAGCCAGCAGTGTGCCCAGGTGGCCAAGAAGGCCACCAGCATCCTGGCCTTTATCAGGAAGAGTGTGGCCAGCAGGACTGGGACAGTGATGGTCCCCCTGGACTGGGCACCGGGGAGGCCCCACCTCAAGGGCTGGGTCCAGTTTCGGGCCTGCATCCTGGCCTTTATCAGGAAGAGTGTGGCCAGCAGGACTGGGACAGTGATGGTCCCCCTGGACTGGGCACCGGGGAGGCCCCACCTCAAGGGCTGGGTCCAGTTTCGGGCCTCTTATGACAAAAAAAGGACATTGAGGGGCTGGAGTGAGTCCAGAGAAGGGCGACGGAGCTGGTGAGGGGTCTGGAGAAGAAGGAGAAGGGGCTGGAGAATCAAGGAGAAGGGGCAGGAGAACCAAGGAGAAGGGGCTGGGCAAGGAGAAGGGTCTGGAGAAGAAGAAGGGGATGAAGACCCAGGAGAAGGGTCTGGAGAACTTGTGAGGAGCAGCTGAGGGAGCTGGGGGTGTCCAGCCTGGAGAAAAGGGGGCTGAGGGGAGACCTTCTCGCTCTCTCCAACTCCCTGAAAGGAGGGTGGAGCTGGGGGGGGTCGGTCTTTTTTCCCAAGGAACGAGAGGAAACTGCCTCACGTTGCTCCAGGGGAGTTTTAGGATGGATTTGGGGAACAATTTCTTCCCCAAAAGGGTTGTCAACCATTGGAAGAGGCTGCCCAGGGCAGGGGTGGGGAGACCATCCCTGGAGGGATCTGAAAGCCGGGCTTGTAGATACGGATCAGTGATGGTTGGTCAATGTTGGGTTGATGGTTGGACTGGATAATCCAAAAGGTCCCTTCCAACCCAGGCAATTCCATCATTCTGCGATTCTATCACCTCCTTCCAGCCCCTCTGCCCTGGGCAGGAAGAGCTTCCACTAATTAGCGCAGGCGCTTACCTTGACCAAGGCAGAGTGGAGGTACATGTTGTGGGGCATGATCACGGCCCCCACGATCCCCACGGCCTGTTCCAGCTGGGGGGTCCCGCAGTCCTTGCAATAGGGGATGAACAGTCCCTGCAGCAGCTTCCCCTGGTCGGGTCTGACTGTGATATACTGGCCACGGAGAAAAAAGAACCACAGAGATTTTAGCATGACGTCCTTTGCCCGTTTGAAGATGCTCCAAAGCCAAAATGTGGCCGTTTTTTTGGTCAAAAATAAACCCCAACGTGTAATTGTTGGCTCTAATAAAACCAGGGGTGTTGGACAGAAGAGCCAGGTGATGGCCACGCATCAAAACCACACACCCAGCTTCAAATATATTTCATTTGAAGTGTCCTTCCCCTCCCTGTTTTGGTGCTGGAGTAGTCGAGGGGGACAGGGAATTGTGTGACCAACATGGAGATGGTGGAGGTACCTCGTATCCAAACGTCAGAGCCATGATGGTAATGAGGAAACCAAAGAAGGCTTCCAGCTTTCGCAAGCCTGTGGAGGAGAAAAAGAATAGAACCATCATGAGTTTAGAAAAGCTCAGTCTCTTGAGAAAAGCTTTATTTTCTGGCATTTGGGAGGAGGATTTACCATATTTGTCCAGGAAGAGGAAGACGAAGGTGTCGGCGATGGTGATGAGGACGCCGCCCCACAGCGGGATCCTATGGGAGACCCCCAGGAGAGACATCAGCCCCACCAAAACCACCTCAGAGTCCAAAATCTCCTTTTATTTTGGGCGCTCCTTGGGGGAAGGAACCCCAAGGTTTGTTTGGAGCCCGACAAGGCGCAGGGCAAGGGTTGTTTTTTGCACAAAGAGCTCAGAGAAGAGCTTTTCTCCTCGAATTTCTAAAGCGAATCACACGTCCACACCGAGAATGAGAGGAGTGAGCGGGATCTCAGGGGGGTTGGAACTCCATGATCCTTAAGGGTCCTTCCAACCCAAACCATTCCATGATTCTATGGCTTTTAATAACTCCTTGGTACAAAATTGTACCTTCCTGTTACATTTCCATTTCCCACCTTCCCAGCCAAAGAGGAAACCTTTCTAAGAGTCATTTATTAGGGATATAAAATTCACCAGGAAGGCTGCAGCCCAATTTTGATGTCTATTTTAGCCAGTTATGCCTCAAATTATAAGCCAGAACCTGTGGTTCTCCTTATAAATGAGAAAAAAAGGGAAACAGGCACCAAAAGGCTGAGTCATGGGAGAGCGAGCGCAGCTCGGATGAATCACCCTCCGCAAAGAGCTGATATGGGAAGATTTATAGGAAATAAATGAGCCTTTTTTTGGCACAGAGGGTGTCACTTTCTTAATCCCAGAGAGGAGGACTCATTTCCTGCTGCCTTCTGACGACAAACCCCACTTACTTGCCCATAGACAGGAGGTTGATGGCAATGGCCGAGCCGATGACTTCTTGCATGTCGGAGCCGATGATGGCCAGTTCCACCATCAGCCACAGGATAATCCGCGGAACCTGGAGGTGAAGAAACATCCAACGCCGTTAAAAGGAAGGAAAACAGCTTCTCCCTTTAAATTCCTGGATGAGCGCGGGGTTGTGGTGATGGTGGATCCAGGAATGGTCTCATTTCCCTGGATGTGGCGTGGAAAATACGTTGATAATTGTCACTTTAGGGCTGGTCTGGAGCAGAAATCCAGGCTACCCATGGCATTCCTTGGTTGCTTATATTATCTAAATGACTCGCCTCGTTATGTTTCCACATCCCGAGGTGCTGGAAGGGAGCCTGAGAAGATGTTTCCATGGTGGGACCCATGACACAGGCTCAGGTGTTGGATGAGAAACATCAAACTGCCCAGAATTGGGGACACCGAATTCCCCCCCTACAAAGCTCTTTCCCAAGGCATGGCCTCACTCATCCGCAGCTGAGCCCTCTCTTACACAAGCCCTGACTCTTTCTTCAGCAGGGAAACATAACAGCCCCATGGAAAGGGCTTGTTCTAAAGGGTCATCTTCTCTCCTTGTGATTCCTCGAGTTTATTTAAGCAGAAAGAATTTCAACCTCGGGAGGAAAAGTTCAACCAGGAAAGCTGAAATCCTGGGGCTCCTTCCTGACTCTTTCCAATTCACTGGCAAATTCCAGGACGTTCACCCACCTCCCTTTTTTCCCCACTGGGACCTGAGGAGTCCCCCCATGAGCTCTCATAATGGCCCAGGTTCTTAACGAGCCCTTCGCCGCTGCTAAATTAGGGCTGCAATTAAAATCTTCCTCCAAATCTGCCTTTCTTCCAACTGTGAGCCAAACCGCAAGAAATCAACTTCATCGTAGAATCATAAAACCATAGAATGGTTAGAGCTGGAAGGGACCAACAATTTGTTGTCCCCCAGTTTGGCCAGAAAAGCAAGAAGTGACGATGAAGATGCATTTGGGCAACGGGGACGCTTTCTCCTGCGGAGGATTTGGGACTTAAGGGGCAGCGGTGACACCTCAGGAATCACCTACCAGGTCCAAAACCAACACCCACCTGGGAATGATCCCAAGGACTCGCCCAGGACCGGGATTGTCCCCCCCTCTCCTGGGGATGTCACCCACCTTCTGGTACTGCCGGTTGCAGACTTCGGCGAGGTGCAGCCCCGTCACCACCCCCAGCCTGGCCGCCAGCCGCTGCAGGAGCAGCCCGATGATGGTCGCCAGCATCAGGACCCAGAGAAGCTGTGGGAGACACCAAGGTGGAGGTGGGTGCCTTGGGGCAGCAAGAAAAGACGACCACAAACAGGGTCTCCTACACCCTGAGCGCACCTTTTAGGCATTTAAAAATACACATTATTGTCATTTAGAGATTGGTTTACGTGCCCAGGAAGGATCCATATGGATATAAAGGCAGGATTCACAGCCAGAGGGGGCATCTGAGGGTCTCACCTTCCCCTTTCTCCTTCTCCGGGGTGTTTTCAGCATTTCACCTGTAGGTTTTTTTTGCACTGACCTTAAATCCTGCCACGGCCCCGGACTGTAAATCCGACTCGATGTTGCCCGGATCCAGGTAAGCAATGCTCATCAGAAACCCCGGCCCCGTGAAAGCCCAGAGCTTGCGGAAACTAAAGCAGGAGTGCTGGGGAAGGGAGAGAGAGAGAGGGATGGATGGATGGATGGATGGATGGATGGAGGGATGGAGGGATGGATGGAAGGAGGCATCAGCCATCAGCCCCACGGCGCAGCCCCCTCCTAACGCAGGGGACACACCATTCCCACCACCCACCCCGCCTCCCGGGGATAAAAAAAGGCAAAAGAAAGCAGGGAATTGATTTTAATTTCCTCACTGGCCACTTCAGCCTGTTCTTTCATCCTAAGTTCTCCAGAAATCTCTGGTCTTCATCCAAAGAGTTTAGGAGCAGGCTCTGGAAGAGCCAAGGACACGCTTTCTGGGTGGGGGTGGGGTGGGGGGAGATGAATCCTCCCGAAATGTTGCTTAATCCAAAGCAAAGACGGCACCTACACCCCGCCCCCAAAGGGGACAAGGCTGTGACAAAAGCCAGGGAAACACTAATCCTTGATAAGGGAACAAAGAACCAAGGTCCTGGGGCTACAAAAGAAGATGTTTCTCTGCTCTTTAGCGGGTCTGGGGAGACAAATCCTGGGTGATGAATCATTAACTCCACAGTTAATCACTGAGCACCCCCTTCTCCTCCAGCTCCCCAGCCAGCCAGCCCAGTTACCCTTCCCAGTCTGGGCAAGAAGGGGAACTGGCACCCGAGGAAAGGACTCACTCAGGAACCAAGGGTTGGCAGATTTTTCCACTGGGATTTTCCCATGGGAAGGAAGGGAGGGAGGCTCAGCCCCACTCACCGTTTCATCTTCGGGAATGGGGATCTTGCTGTCGAAGTAGGTGGTAAAAGGCTCCTCCGAGGAGGCATCCGGTGGCTGCAGAGGGTTCATGCTGCTGGAAATGGTATTCACCATCTCCCCATGATCCCCGGAGGCATCTTCTGCCGGGGAAAGAGAAGCACGAAAGGAAAGAGGAGTGAGTGAGGACCCCTGGAAACATGGAAAAAAAAACCAGAAGAGTTTGGCAAGACCAAAAAGAGCCCGTTCTGCCCTCACTGCTGACGCTAATTAAGCCACTAAGAGATAATCACATGAAAAAAGAAGGTACTGGTGTAAATCCACCCCAGGATTGCCCTAACTCCCCTCTCCCAGGCAGTGAGAGGGGGCCGGCTCCCTGGCACTTTATTTATTCGGCTTAATTTTAAAACAATCAAAAAAAAAAAAATACAAGCCGTCCCGGGGAAGTGCGCGACGTAACAGCAGCCCCACAGAACATCCGTAATCATTAACTGGCACCCAACGCGCCAGATCCCAGAGAAAACCACGGCTCTTTTCGCTCCGTTTCGGAGAGAATTACCCCAAAAAACCCTCCGGGAGAAGTTTAATCCTGGAAGGGACCCCGATTCCCCGCGAGCTGTAGGGAAGGTGATTTTGGAAGTAAATGAGAGTCAGAAGCCCCCTTCCCCGATTATTTGCCCTTCTCTTAAATCCCGAGGCGGGGGCAGGAGGCAGAGCCAGCATGAGTGAATTTTCAGGCCAATTCCTAAATTAAAAGGAATTCTAAATTGAATTTGCCAGGAAGGTGAAGGTGGGGTCACTCCAGCCAGGAAAATGCACCTTCTCCCCGCTGATGTGTTAAAACCTGTAAACCTCCCCCCCTCCCGATTCTTCCCCTCCCTGCTTTCAGCAAAAAGCCCTTTTTTTTCTTCCAAAAAGGAGCCCTTACTCACTTCTGCTCTCCCTCCGTGGCATTTTGCTCTAAGAGCCCAAGAGCCACACGTGTCCCCAGCGCCCGACCTTGGGAAGAGGAGGAAGGGAAAAAAAAAAACCCAAGGCTGGCTCTTTTACCAACTTTCCTATTGCATCATCGGGCCCCAAGCGAAGTCATTGATTCCTCCTTTTTTTTGGCCCCTGCCTCCCAAACAGAATCACAGACTGCTGAGGATTCAGGGAAGGGTGGAGGAGCTGCCAGGGACCTGGAAAGAGGTGATGTGGTGCCTGGTTTGAGTGATGCTCGGGGAGGAGCAGAGCTCCTGGGCAGGGGGAGAAGCAGTAATTTATGAAAATGGCTTTTTGATGCTTTTTCTTGTGACGTTTCAGAGGATCCCAGAATGATATGGGGTGGGAAGGGACCTCTGGAGATCATCTCCTCCAGCCCCCTGGTTGGACTCATCTCATCCCTCCCAGGTTGGATTCATCCAGGGGGGGTTTTGAATGTCTCCAGAGAAGGAGACCCCACCACCTCTCTGGGCAGCCTCTTCCAGGGCTCTGCCACCCTCAAAGTCAAGAAGTTCCTACTCATGTTTAGGTGGAACTTCTTCTGTCCCAGTTTGTGCCCGTTTCCTCTTGTCCTGTCACTGGGCACCACTGGAAAAAGACTGGCCCCATCCTCCTGACACCACCCTTGATGAGATCCCCCCTCAGCCTTCTCTTCTCCAGCCCAAAAAGCCCCAAATCCCTCAGCCTTTCCTCATCAGGGAGATGCTCCATCATCATCTTTGTAGCCCTTTGCTGTCCCCTCTCCAGCAGTTCCCTGTCCTTCTGGAACTGGGGAGCCCAGAACTGGTCCCAGTGCTCCAGCTGGGGCCTCCCCAGGGCAGAGCAGAGGGGCAGGATGACCTCCCTCCACCTGCTGGTCACACTGTTCTTGATGCCCCCCCAGGATGCCATTGGCCTTCTTGGCCACGACGCTCTGAGCTCTGTCCTTCAGCCAGTTTTCAACCCACCTCCTTGTCCTTTCTTCTAACCCAAACCCCCGGACAGCCCTGTTTGCCCAAGGGATTTGGAGCGACCCGTGGTTGTGTCGTCGGGGCAGGAGGGAGATGGGTTGGCAGAAGACAGGCTTGTCCATCTGGTTAAACCAGCTCCGGGAGATGTGAAACTCCTCCTGAGGTCACCTCGAAAGCGGGGAGGGTTTGTGTCGGCCGTGGTAACAAGGGGAGGGAAACGAGCCCATGGAATCCTTGGGGTGGTTTTTGCAGGAGAAAGGAATTAACGGATGAGAGCTGATCGGTGAGCCTTACCGTAGGGCGCCTTCTGCTCCGTGTCTGAGTTCCCCATGGTGGAACCCTTCTGGTGGCTGGGAAACTGGGTTAAACTGGCCACCTTGGCTGTAAAGGAGAGAGAGGAAAAAAACCTGTCAAGAAGGAGAATAAAAACCAACAGGAGAGAGTCCACCTCCTGGAAGGACAGATCGACCTCCCTCCGGGTTCTTTGCTCCCAGAGGAGTGAGCTCCCAGCAAAGGAGCTCCTTTTCCAGCCCTGAAGAACTTTTTGGGGGTCAGGTCTACCTCCCTGGTCCTCCTTCAGCTCTGAAGAACTTTTTGGGGCCAAATCTACCTCCCTGGTCCTTTTCCAGCTCTGAAGAACCTTGTGGGGCCAGATCTACCTCCCTGGCCCTCTTCCAGCCCTGAAGAACATTGTGGGGCTGGATCCACCTCCTGGCCCTCTTCCAGCCCTGAAGAACCTTCCGGCGGTCAGATCTACCTCCCTGGTCCTCCTTCAGCTCTGAAGAAGCTTTTGGGGCCAGATCTACCTCCCTGGTCCTTCTCCAGCTCTGAAGAACTTTGTGGGGCCAGATCTACCTCCCTGGCCCTTTTCCAGCCCTGAAGAACCTTTTGGGGCCAGATCTACCTCCGTGGTCCTTCTCCATCTTTGAAGAACCTTGTGAGGCCAGATCTACCTCCCTGGTCCTTCTCCAGCTCCAAAGAACCTTTCGGGGCCAGAAAAGGAGCATTTTTGCTTTGGAAACTCTGTGTTGCACCAACCTGGAGAAGGTTTGAGCAGATGGAGTGGACAAACCAAGGCGAGAGGAGTGTTTGCAAACAGCTGGGCTTGGGCCAGAACCCATTACGAAACTCCAGCGAAGGAAACAAGAGTGGAATTTCCTTTATGTGTAAAAATCACACATCATCCCTCCCCTTCCAGGCACGATTCTTACGTCCATGCCGCGCCCTGTCCAGGGCACGTGGAGTTTCTTTTAAGGCCACGACGTAACTCTTTCATCACGGTGTATTTTTAAATATTCAACTGAACCCACGTGGAAAGGAGCTGGGATCAGGTATGGGACTTTGGATGGAGCCGGGCTTTAAAAGGTCAACCCCCCCCCGCCCCTTCCAAAACCCCTCAAGGACAAGTCAAAGCACCAACAATATATACCTTTGGTATGTAAAGCACTTAATCTCCCTCAAACCCCGTTGTAAATTAACGGGAGATCTCCTAATAACCCAGCAGCATTGGTTGAGTGAAGATATAAAAGGCAAACATTAGCCAGGAATTCATTTTCAGTGATTTGAAGCAATTTTAAGTTTTCAAAGATTAATTCCCCCTCTTCCAAAACCAGCTCCAAAGGTGGTTTGTGACCCAGCCAGGTGAAAATAATCCAAAGGTTGTTTCAGGAAGGGCTGGGGCGATGAGTTGTTTTAACAAGAGTTATTTATCCATTCCAATATGCTCACGCCGTTAACGCATTGGCTCTGGGGCAGCAGGGGGAATAAAAGCAAAGGAATAAAAGGAATAAAGCAAAGGGATAAAAGGAATAAAGCTCCAGCAGCTCCCAGTTCCGCACAATTCACCTCTGGCCCCCGCCAACCAACCTGGGATCAGGAATTCACTTATTCTGCCACTTTGCAAATAACCTGGAGCGTTTGCTCTGGAGCAGCAGAAGGAGGAGGATTCATCCCGGAGAAGGATCCATCCTGGAGGAGGATTCATCCCAGAGGAGGATTCATCCCGCTTGGTCGGGGACAACCTCGAGGCTGGAGCAAAGCTTTTCTCTGTCACACACGCTATTTTCCATCTCTACAGGCTCCTTTTTAAAGCACTAAGCCCAAGGGCTTTCATTAAAAAAAACGAAAGCCACCTAAAAATGAGCAAGAAGCCATCTTTTCCCCGAAATCTAATTCCTTCAGGAGGAAACAGAGCTTACCCTGCCAGGCAGCAGGTCCCAGGAAACGCTCCTCTCTGTTAACGAAGGCAAAGAGGAAGAAGAATCACGTGAGGAGCGTTCGTTACAGTGTGGGACCGACCTCGGTATCTCCTCACAAAACTCATCCCGGCTTGGGTGGGAGGGGATTGGGTTCCCCTATCTCCTCCGGCAGCCGCCCGGCTCGTCAGGAGCTCAGCTCATCCACCACCCGATGGTTTTCGCACGCCTGCAGGCTCGGAAACGCTTCCTCAGCCCTTTCTCCTACCCAGCTCTGAACCGGCAGTGTCCTCAGGAGCCAACGGTGACCCAGCAGTGTGCCCAGGAGCCAACAGTGACCCAGCAGTGTCCTCAGGAGCCAACAGTGACCCAGCAGTGTGCCCAAGGTGGCCAAAAAGGCCAACGGACGACATCCTGGCTCGTATCAGGAATAGCGTGACCAGTGGGAGTAGGGAAGTGATGGTGCCTCTCTGGATGAGCTTTAAGGTCCCTTCCAACCCAAAACGTTCTGGCAATTCCACCACTTCCCTGGGTTGGAGGGGACATCCATTCAAGTGGTGGTTTAAGGGTTGGATGGTTTAAGTTCATCAAGCCCAACCATCAACCCACCACTGCCCAACCCACCACTGCCCCATGGCCCTCAGCACCGGCTTTTAGATCCCTCCAGGGATGGTGTTTGGGGAGTGGAGCCATAGGACGAGGGGGAAGGGTTTTAAACCAAAAAATTGAGGAGATTAAGGTGGGAACTGGGGAAGAACTTCTTTGGTGTGAGGGTGGTGAGAGCCTGGCCCAGGTTGGCCAGAGAAGCTGTGGCTGCCCCATCCCTGGAGGGGCTCAAGGCCAGGTTGGAGGGGGCTTGGGGCAACCTGGGCTGGTGGGAGGTGGCCCTGCCCAGGGCAGGGGGGGGCACTGGGGGGGCTTTAAGGTCCCTTCCCACCCAAATCTTCACGCCTCTGCTGATCCACAGACACCCACCGAGGGACCCTGCCTCATTCCAAAGGCTCCCCCAACCTTTCACCTGCTGCGTCATGAAATCGAGGCCTTTTTGGGAACAAGGAACACGTGAATTGCTGAAGAGATGGTGAAAAAAAACAGGGGAAAGGTCGTGTGGGTTGGTGGGAGCAGCAGAGAACAGATTTCTAAGCAAATTTGGCCACGAAAGCCTCAACTTCCCCATGGGTTCTGACCCTGGGCTGACTTTAGTGCCTGTAAAATGGGACAATACTAATCCCTTCCAATAATACCGATTCCAACCCAAACCCTTCTGTGATTCTACGATCTTCAAGCAACTCCTCAGCACCAGGAGTGAGCTCACCACGCCCCTTTCTGCCTCCTGGAGGCAACCACTCACCACAACCACTGCCGGGTTTGACTTTACACCCCGTATTCCCACTCCTTCCCAGGCAGAATATTCCTTGGAATAAAGCAAAAAGCCAAGAGCGGGACATCATGAGGTTGCTCTAATCACAGAAGCAAAGACACTAGAGCCATTGTCTCCACCTCGGAGACTCACGGAGAGAACAAGGGATCATTCTTCCAGCTCCAGCCCTCCCTTTTCGCTGACGAAACCATACGCCTCCAGCCAACGGGTCTTTTCTTCGCAAGGAACCCCCCCCTTGACGTGGAGACACGGTGGGGGGGTTTGCTAGATGAGCCCTGGCTCATGCTGGGAGCGGTTCCTGCCATTGAGATTCCCGCCTTCGACTTCCCGCTTGGAAAAACTCTGGTTCCTCTGGGGCACGTTGTGACCATTAACTCTTTTAGGGCAGTTTTGGGGCTGGAGCCTTGTTAGTGCCATAGTTTGCTCGCGCCGGGTCACACCAAAAACCCGACCCCGTTTCTTCCAACTCGTGTTATACAAGTTCAGGGCGGCCCCAAAATCAACACACCCACCAAAACCGGGGCAAACAACCCGGTTAATCACTCGCCGGCCCGACAGGGGTAACTCCTTGCCCGTACAACCAGGTCACCCCCCCCTTTCCAGACGCCCACGTGGCTCTGCCGGCACCGGCCCCGCCAGGTCCCAGCCCTGGAAAAAGCTTGGTGGAAGGTGCCGGGTGGCAGGAATCCCACGGGATTCCTCCTGGCTCTCTCGCCCCTGCTCCCGCTGATGGCCAGGGGTGATAAAAGCAGGTGAAGAAAAGGCTGCGAGGACCTTGGCTTTGCTCCCATCGCTGAGGTCCCCCCTCAGCTGCCTCCTAAATGAGCTCATTTCCCCACTAATTGCTCACCCAGGGTCACCCGCCTGAGCTGGGCCATGCCCTGGGTGCAGGAGCCAAGATGTGGGGGGCGACCCCTGCTCAGCCGAGGGCAACTCTCCTTCTAGAAAGACACAGAGTGATGTATTTATTTCTACAGAAGGAGAACAAGAGCTGGGATGAGGCAGCCTGGAAGCAAGGAGCCACTCTCCTCCTCCTCGATCCAAAGGCTCCTGGATTTGGGATTCAGCCCCCGCAGCCGCTCCCCAACTTTTCTCATCTGCTTTTTATAAGTGTGAAAAGGGAGGGGGACTGACCCACGCCGGAGACTTCAAATATTTTCACAACCTGCAATAAATCAAATTGATTGGAAAGCTCCAAATTAATTGGAAAGCTCCATTCCAGCAGCAGCCACGAGGCTCGAGGGTTAAAAGCACCCTCAAAAACCATAAAGCAGCACGGGATAGCGGGGAAACTTTGCTTAAAAAGTGCTGTAAAGCAGGGAAAAAAAAAAAAAAAAAAGATGGGCTGTGGGGCCACCATGTGTCCCCCTGGATGCCCCGAGCCTTGTCCTCCGTGGAACAGGGAGCTGTCATCTTATCACCGACCGCAGCATCCCGCTCTCCCAGTTAAACTCCAGCGCTCCAGAGGGGGTTTGACGGTTCCTCCTCCCCTTTGAACGACCCGTGCTCAGCCCCGGAGAGAAACCGGAGAGGTTTTCCCTTCGGAGGAAACCTCTGACTTCTCGTCACGCCGCCCGGACTTTGGTCGGCTCCTCCGGAGGCTGAGAGCTGGGAGGCAAATCCCTGCCCAGGGTCACGCTGACCTTCCCCGAGCTCGGCCCCACATCAGGGAACCGCATCGGGAGCCACTGTCACTAGTCCCCAGCCTCCCCACAATAACCTGCTGGATTTTGGGACCCCCGGGGGCACTTGGCTGCATCTCTGGGGTGACAACAGGGCAGGAAACGTGGGTCCTGTGTCCCTCAAAGCTCCCCGAGGCTTTAAGAGCTGTTCTCTCGTCGCCAGCCCCGCCATGAAGTTCATCTACAAACAGTGTGTCCCCCCCCAGGCACGTCAGGGACAAGATCGGGGCTACATGGGATGGTTTTGCCCCAAACACCAAGGGGGGGACACCGTGATGGAGGATTAATGTCTGACCTGACTCTTGGAGTTGGGGGAGGAAGGCAGAGGATGAGTCAGGGGCATCCGGGCCAGCAATGGGTTCGGTGGGGCAAGGAGAGCCTGTCCTCAGAGAGCCCCCCCAGAAAGGAGACCCCCCCAAGGGCACCAACCACTCAGAGAGCCCAGGCATATGGGGGTCCCTGAGCCCCAGCGATGATTTGGGGGCAGTGCCTGGGGTGCTGGGGGGCAATGGCTCCATGGCACCCCCTTGCAAAACTGAGCTGGGATCCTGCAGGGATCCCAGGGGTGGCTTAAGGGAGGCTCCCCCCTCTGCCCCCAGCACATGTAAGGGACCCCCCAGGGATCAATCGAGGGGGGATGTCCCCCAGCACACCCAGGGGACCCCCAGAGATCACCCAATGGGGGGGGACCCCTCTTCAGGGATAACTCAATGGGAAGGGATCCCCCAAGGATCACTTGAGGGAGGATTCCTCCCCCCCCAGCACAAGCAAGGGAACTCCCCAGGGATCAACTGAAGGGACATCCCCCCCAAGAATACCTCAAGTGGGGGACCTCCCCAGGGACAACTCAATGTGGGAGGGGAACCCCCACAACACCCAGGGGACCATCCAGGGACCACTCAAAGCGGGGGGAACCCCCACAACACCAAGGGGACCCTCCAGGGATCACTCAATGGGGAGGGGAACCCCCACAACACTCAGGGGACCCCCCCCAGGGATCATTCAGTGGGGAAGGAACCGCCAAGCACCCCCAGGGGACCCCCCAGGGATCACTCAATGTGGGGGGGGAACCCCCACAACACCCAGGGGAGAGCCTGTCCTCAGAGGATCGCTCAATGGGGGGGAACCCCCACAACACCCAAGGGATCACTCAATGAGGGGGAATCCCCCCCAACACCCAGGAACCCCCCCAGGGATCACTCAGTGGGGGGGAACCCCCACAACGCCCAGGGGCCCCTCCAGGAACCACTCAAAGTGGGGGAACCCCCACAACACTCAATGGATCCCTCAGGGACCACTCAATGGGGGGGCGGAACCCCCACAACACCCAGGGAACCCCCAGGGATCACTCAATGTGGGGGGGGAACCCCCACAACACCCAGGGGACCCCCCAGGGATCACTCAGTGGGGGTGACCCCCTCAAGGATCGCCCGAGAGGGGGACCTCCCCCCATAGCACACC
>NW_015091014.1:531870-532170 GCF_001431845.1 Calidris pugnax | reverse complement strand
GCCCCCCCCCCGCCATTCCCCAGCCCCCCCATACCCAGTGGTACCCCAACATCGTCCCACTCACCGCCTGGGCCATCCCCGGCCGCCCCCGCTGTCTCTGCCGCCTCATGCCCCGGCTGAGGCCCGTGATGCCGCCGCCCCCGCCAGGCCCGCCCCGTGACGTGACTCCGTGCGACCGGGGACACGGGAAACGTGGGGCCGGCGTGGGGGGACCGGCTCCGGGGCAGGCTCTGGGGTGGGGGGGACAGGGGCCGGTGGAGGCCCCAGCATGGAGGGGACAGGCCCCTAGGGTGGGGGGAC
>NW_015091014.1:527331-531583 GCF_001431845.1 Calidris pugnax | reverse complement strand
GGGGGGGGACAGACCTCGGAGAGGGGAGACAGGCCCTGGGGAGGGGGGACAGGCCCCACGGTGAGGGGGCCATGCACCAGGACAGACTCTGGGTTTGGGGGGACAGGGCCCAGGGTGGGGGGACAGGCTCTGGAGTAGGGGGGGACAGGGCCCGCAGTGGGGGGGACTGGCCCCAGGGTGGGGGGACATCCCCCAATGCAGGCTGTGGGGTGAAGGGGGGACACCCCGATTGCAGCAGTCCCCTCCTCAGCCCCCCAGGCCGGGCCCTGCACCTGCTCCAGGGTTTTTTCCCCCAAAAGCGCCTTATTCCGCCCCAAAAAACGCGGATCTGCCAGCACCTCACCGACCTCAACAGCGCTTTTTGTGCCAAAACCCAATTTTCCCCATTTTTTGGCTGCCGGCAAGTGGACGCAGACACGGTTCTGGGTTAATTTGTTCTAAATACGGCTGCACCTTGCAAAAAAATACTCCATATTTTGGGAGAGAAAAGTCTTGATTTGGCTTTTGTCTTTTTTTTTTTTTCCTTTCCAGAGAGAAGATCCCGGGGTGTTTTGGGATGAGGGTGATGCTTCCCATCACCAAGATCATCCTCTAGAAGATGGTTGACCAACAGCTTTTGGCTTGAAGCTGGAGAATGGACATTATTCCCTAAATCCCAGGATATTTTGGGATGAAGGAGATGCCTCCCACGCCTCTAAGAGATGGTTCACCAACAGCTTTTGCCTTGAAGCTGGGAAATGGACATTATTTCCCAAATTTCAAGGTATTTTGGGATGAAGGTGATGCTTCCCATCCCCAAGACCACCCTCTAGGAGATGGTTCATCATCAGCTTTTGGCTTGAAGCTGGAAAATGGACATGATTCCCAAAATCCCAGGGTATTTTGAGATGAAGGAGATGCTTCCAAAATTTTTTGGCCTGAAGCTGGAAAACTGATGTTATTTCCCAAATTTCAAAGTATTTTGGGATGAAGGAGATGCCTCCCATCACCAAGACCACCCTCTAAGAGATGGTTCACCAAGAGCTTTTGCCTTGAAGCTGGAAAATGGACTTATTTCCCAAATTTCAAGGTATTTTGGGATGAAGGCGATGCTTCCCGTCATCAAGACCACTCCACAGGAGCTGGTTGACCAACAGCTTTTGACTTGAAGCTGGAAAATGGACATTATTCCCTAAATCCCAGGGGATTTTGGGATGAGGATGATGCTTTCCATCATCAAGACCACCCCACAGGAGGTGGTTCACCAACAGCTTTTGGCTTGAAGCTGGAGAATGGACATTATTCCCTAAATCCCAGGGGATTTTGGGATGAGGATGATGCTTCCTATCATCAAGACCACCCCATAGCAGGTGGTTCACCAAGAGCTTTTGCCTTGAAGTTGGGAAATAGACATTATTTCCCAAATTTGAAGGTATTTTGGGATGAAGGTGATGCTTCCCATCATCAAGACCACCCCACAGGAGGTGTTTCACCACCATCTTTTGGCTTGAAGCTGGAAAATGGATATTATTCCCTAAATCCCAGGACATTTTGGGATGAAGGAGATGCCTCCCATCCCCAAGACCACCCCACAGGAGGTGATCCACCAACAGCTTTTGGCTTGAAGCTGGAAAACTGATATTATTTCCCCAATTTCAAGGTATTTTGGGATGAAGGAGATGCCTCCCATCCCCAAGACCACCCCACAGGAGGTGGTTCACCAAGAGCTTTTGGCTTGAAGCTGGAAAACTGATATTATTTCCCCAATTTCAAGGTATTTTGGGATGAAGGAGATGCCTCCCATCCCCAAGACCACCCCACAGGAGGTGGTTCACCAAGAGCTTTTGCCTTGAAGCTGGAAAATGGCCGTTATTTCCCCAATTTGAAGGTATTTTGGGCTGAAGGAGATGCCTCCCATCCCCAAGACCACCCTTTTCATCGGCGTTTTTGTTAACTCACTCAGTTCGCAGCCACCCGAGCTCTCCTTGAGGCTGTCTTTCTTGGCCATGGTGTCTCCGTTGCTCTCCCAGGGCGGTTTCTGGGAGCAGACAAGCCCGGTCAGCGTTCCAACCTCTATATAAGAGGTGTCCCCACCCTTCCCCAACGGTTCCCCTCCCTCTTTCTCTTTCCCTTCCTCCCCCTCCTCCTCCTCCCGCAGCACCCACACCTAGCGGCAGGCGCCATGTTCTTCGTAGGGAGCTGAGTGGGGACAACTCCAAAATCTCCCAAAACAACCTCCGCCTGCTTCAACCTTATTTTTTTTTGGGAGTTTTTTTGTTAAAGAATTATAAATAATGCTGAGTTTAGGGGGGGATTTATGATTCCTGAGGGCTTTGACACGGGGCCACGTCCTGCAGAGGTGGGTTTGGGTGGGTTATGCTCCGCTCCGCCCTGGGGGACTCATTATCGACCTGGGGTGGGGGGGAGGCTCAAATTAAGAGGCATTAATTAGCACAGGGAGACGGCCTGGACTCTGCTCCGCCGGAGCCGTTGGGCAGATCAGAGCCCAAAGCTGAGCTTCAAGGGGCATTTTCCAGCCACCACTACGTGCGGCGCTGATAAGACCCGATCCCTTCCCCACCACCAATCGATGGGGCTTGTTATCCATCCCTGAAACCTGACGAGGCAGAGAGATAATCCCGCCTTTGTCGGGTTCGGTTTTTTATTATTTTTTTCTTTTTTTTAATCTGCAGAAGGGCCGCCGGTGGCCCCTTTTTTTTTTTTTTTTTTTAATTTTCTTTTTGTGATAAGCAACAGCTGAATGTGCAACATGCGCTTTTCAAAACTCACCAGGCAGGAGGGCAAAGAGACGAGCGTGCGTGAGTGGCACCACGCACTCCAGCTTCCTGGGGAGGAATCGGGGGGGTTTTGGGGTCTGGCCAGAGGGAGGAGAGGGACCTCATCCTGGAAAAGCATCCCTGAGGATTCAGGGAAGGGTGGAGGAGCTGCCAGGGACCTGGAAAGAGGTGATGTGGTGCCTGGTTTGAGTGATGCTCGGGGAGGAGCAGAGCTCCTGGGCAGGGGGAGAAGCAGTAATTTATGAAAATGGCTTTTTGATGCTTTTTCTTGTGACGTTTCAGAGGATCCCAGAATGATATGGGGTGGGAAGGGACCTCTGGAGATCATCTCCTCCAGCCCCCTGGTTGGACTCATCTCATCCCTCCCAGGTTGGATTCATCCAGGGGGGGTTTTGAATGTCTCCAGAGAAGGAGACCCCACCACCTCTCTGGGCAGCCTCTTCCAGGGCTCTGCCACCCTCAAAGTCAAGAAGTTCCTTCTCATGTTTAGGTGGAACTTCTTCTGTCCCAGTTTGTGCCCGTTTCCTCTTGTCCTGTCCCTGGGCACCACTGGAAAAAGACTGGCCCCATCCTCCTGACACCACCCTTGATGAGATCCCCCCTCAGCCTTCTCTTCTCCAGCCCAAAAAGCCCCAAGTCCCTCAGCCTTTCCTCATCAAGGAGATGCTCCAGGCCCCTCATCATCCTCGTAGCCCTTTGCTGTCCCCTCTCCAGCAGTTCCCTGTCCTTCTGGAACTGGGGAGCCCAGAACTGGTCCCAGTGCTCCAGCTGGAGCCTCCCCAGGGCAGAGCAGAGGGGGAGGATGACCTCTCTGGAGAAAGCAAACATGACCCAGATGGAACCACCCCCAGGGGCACCTGCAGAACCGGTTGGGTCACTCAAGGGACAGAGGGAGGTGTCCTCCCTGGCTGCTCCGATGTCTGGAGGTGGCTTCGGGCCAGGGAAGTGGAGGCAGAGCAGGGGGAGCCACGTAGGGCAGGGACCGGGGGACATACTGGGGTCTCTCTGCTGCCACACCGTCCCTGGCTGGGGACCCACTGCAGGGATTTGGCCTCCCCACTGTGTGTGGGGCGAGGGAGAGACACAGAAAGGGCAAGTTACAGCCTCGCTGTAATGGGAAGGGGCACCCCTTGAAGGGCTGGGGAACGGGCCCTACCCCCGGCTCCAGTGCTCCAAGGGCCGGGGGATGAGCCCTACCCCTGGCTCCGGTGCATGAAGGGCCGGGGTATGGGCCCTACCCCCGGCTCCGGTGCCACCCACCCCCCCGCCGTGGCAGCTAAAGAGGGAGAGGGGGCCCGGCTCACCTCGCCTCGTTCACCCACTACCCTAACGCGTGAGGGCCCGGCGCCGCCGGGAAACCAAAGGAACGGGCAGCCCGGGACTAGGCCGCGGCCCGCCCGGCTGATCCGCGGGCCTTAAAACAGCACCGGAGAGGGGGGAACCCCCGGCGTGGCCCTGCCTCAAGCTCCGGGGAG
>NW_015091014.1:523892-527197 GCF_001431845.1 Calidris pugnax | reverse complement strand
CCGTGGCCTTCACCCGCTGCCCACCCCCCGGTGCCCTCCCCTTATTCCTCCTTCCATTATTTACCGGGGTGTCCCGTCCCCCTCCTTCTCATCCCGAGGCCTCCTCTGCCCCCGAGGCCTCTGTCTCCTCATGTCGGTGCCCCCGGAGCTGGAGGCAGTGCTGGGGGCCGGGGGGGTTGTCTCTCCAAAAAGGATCAGAATCCCCCTCCCGCCCTCACCCTCCTGGGGGTGCAGCCCGCGTTCCTGTTGGTTTTCTGGGCTCCTGTGGAGCTTCTCCACCCCCCCAAAGCCCCCAAGTCCTTCTCCCCGGGGCTCCTCTCCCCCCCCTTCTCCTCCCCCAGCTTGGATTTGGGCTTAGAATTGCCCCCATCCCAGTGCAGGATCTTCTCCTTGGCCTGGTTGAGCTTTGTGGGGTCGGTGGGAGGCAGCCTTTTCCACCAAAACCCTCACAGAAATAATCAGGGGGGGTTTATGTGGGGGGGTGTGTGTTTCTCCAGGCCCCCCTCGTGCTGTCTCTCCGCCAAGGCTGGCTCCAGGTCCCTCCTGGCCTCCCTGGCGTCCAAAGCCAAGCGCCTCAACGGCAGGGACGAGAGGTTTTTGGAAAGGACCTTCCCCCGCTTCTACGTCCTCTACGCGACCTTCACCAGAGGTGGGTCCCTGAGGGGTGGGAGGGGACAGGAGGGGACATCTCAGAGAATCGTAGAATCCTTGGATTTTCTGGGTTGGAAGGGACCTTTAAGATCATCAAGTCCAACCATCAGCCCACCTCTTGATAAAACCCATCCCTCAGCACCACGGGTCTAAGTCTGGAGTGCCGGCGGGACGCTGACGGGGAAAAAAAAGATCACTCTGGGTTTTTTTAGGAGTTTGTCTTTAATATTGAGGTAATATTTACTTGCCCTAAACTTCAGAAGCACTGAAAAAAAAACCAAAACCCAACCCTGAATTTGCGAATCTTTAAAAGGGATTAAATTATCAAAGTCTGGTCATTTTCAGGGGAAAATGACTCCATTTTTTAACAGGTACTACTATTATAAAAGTTTGAGTTGTGGTTGTAAAGGCTTAAGAGACTGATTCTGGGGGAAAACACAGGCTCCTGCAACAAATCCTGGTAGGACAACCTCCTGGCCAGAGGTGGTGGCTTCTGTAGGTGGTGTGTGCTTCACCAAGTGTGTGTTGTGACCACGATTTTGGGAAGAAGAAGGTTAGAATTCCCACTCTTTCATTTTTTATTTGGAAGACGTGGAGCAGGTAGTGAATTGCAGCACCAGGAGTCCCTCCCTGGGTTTTACAGCCCAGTTTTTGGGTGAGATGCTCAGGGTTTGTTGTAAGGACCGGGTTCATGGTTCTTTACTTGTGAGCGTGGGCTTCCTGACCTGTGTTGGTGCTGGAGGGAACACGTGGGTCTTTCCACGCTTCATAAATGGTCACCTCTTCATCTTTTGGGGCCCTGCAAAGCAAACCTCGCCGCAATCTTGGTCCAGTGCTGTTCAATATATTCATCGGTGACCTGGATGAGGGCACAGAGTGTATCCTCAGCATGTTTGCTGATGGTACCAAACTGGGAGGGGTGGCTGACACTCCAGAGGGCCGTGCTGCCATCCAGCAAGATCTGGACAGGCTGGAGAGCTGGGCAAGGAAGAATCTCATGAGGTTCAACAAGGAAAAGTGCAGGATCCTGCACCTGGGGAAGAAGAATGTCAGGCATCAATACAGGTTAGGCATGGACCTGCTGGAGACAAGCTCTGAAGAGAAAGATCCTGGTGGACCCCTAGACAATGAGCAGTGTGCTCTTGTGGCCAGGAGGGCCAACGGAATCCTGGGCTGCATAGGGAAGAGTGTGGCCAGCAGGTCAAGGGAGGTCATCCTGCCCCTCTGCTCTGCACTGGGGAGGCCACAACTGGAATACCGTGTCCAGTTCTGGGCTCCACAGTTCAAGAGGGACAGGGAACTACTGGAAAGGGACAGGGAGCTACTGGAAAGAATCCAGCATAGGGCTACAAAGATGATTCAAGGATTGGAGCATCTCCCTTATGAGGAGAGGCTGAAAGAGCTGGGACTCTTTAGTCTGGAGAAGAGAAGGCTGAGGGGAGACCTTATTAATGCCTACAAGTATCTCAAGGGTGGGCTGAGGGAGGATGGAGCCAGACTCTTTTCAGTAGTTGCCAGTGAGAGGACGAGGGGCAACGGGCACAAGTTGGAACATAAAGGGTTCCACTTGAATGCGAGGAAGAACTTTTTCACGGTGAGGGTGGCAGAGCCCTGGAAGAGGCTGCCCAGGGAGGTTGTGGAGTCCCCTTCTTTGGAGATTTTCAAGACCCGCCTGGATGCTCCTGAGTAACGTGCTCTGACAAGCTCTGGGTGGTCCTGCTTCAGCAGGGGAGTTGGACTAGATGATCTCTATGGTCCCTTCCAACTCTAAAAATTCAGTGAAATTCAGTGATCATTTATCTCAAGGAGCAGCCCGTACTCAAACACTTATTTTAAGTTGAATATAACCCAGGTGTTGGCTTGAAAAGCCCAGGAAGGTGTTTCCTTGCAGAGGGAACACAAGGGAATTACACAAACCCCACCCAAACCCCTTGGTTTTTACCCTCCTCCAGGATTTTTTTCCTTCAGGCTTCTTCATCTCGGGGGAGAACTCACCCTCTTCCCTTCCCGGGGATAAAAAAACACCTCACTGGGGGGGTTTTCCTGGGGAACGGGGACCTGAGGGTGCTCTTCTCTTTGGGCAGGAGTCCAGATGCTCTTCCTGGAAGTCAAAGAAATCAGGAAAATCAAATCGAAGATGCACCATCAGAGACTGAGTGTCCAGCAGCTTCCCTACCGGGACATGGAGAGGCTGCGACAGGTACGGCCCGATGCCGGGGACACGTTTCAGGGCCACCCGCCTCTGCCTCACCCCAAAAAAGGGCTCAAACTCACATGCGGGGCTTCAGGGAGGGGTTGGAGAGGCTGAGTCATCCCTTTGAGGCCCGTTTCCTGCCTAAAACCAGGGTTTTTTGGGGGGCTGAGGGAATTTTGAGGGAATTTCACGCGTTCGGTGTTGAATCCTGATTTTTTTCCCTCCTGTTTCCCGGAGGCAGTTTCGTCGGGACGTGATCAAGGCCCTTCCCATCGGAATCATCGCCATCCCCCCCTTTGCCAACTTCTTGGTCATTGTCCTCATGTGAGTAGGGGGGGTCGTGGTGACCAGGATCTTCAATGTCATGGAATTGAGGGGGGGTGGTGGCAGCGTGTGGTTTCTTTTTGGGTTGTAAACCCAGCCGGGGGGTGTCCCCTCCCTCCCTCCCTCTGCCTGGAAT
>NW_015091014.1:517678-523882 GCF_001431845.1 Calidris pugnax | reverse complement strand
ACCCCCGACTGTTTCCCAACAGCAGCTCCTTCCAGCCAGGAACACACCCCCCCCCTTTCCCCTGGTTTTAACCCAGAGAAATAATCCCTGGCATCCGAGGAACAGCCCTGTGCGTGCCAGCCCGGAGAAACCTCCTCACACCATTCCCCTCCCAGCTGTCTCCTCCGAGCTTCCCTCTCCCTGCCAGCTGTCCTCCTGCCAGAGCTAAATTTGGGAGAAATCCCTGGATTTATTTATTTTTTTTTTAAATTCTGCTCCCTGGCTCCCTTGTCCCACGGATGGGTGAGATCCCTGCTGGGGGTGGAGATCTCCATGGGGTGTGGAGCCTCAACTGACGTGGAGAAGCTCCAGTTGGGCTCTGGCAGCGATCCCGTGGTCCGGAATGCTCCTTCCCGAGCTGGTGGTGGCCTTTGGAGGAGTCAAATTCTCCTTCTGCCACAAGGTGACCCCCCCCCTGCCCTTAGTGGGGGAGGGAGAGGCCATGGATGTTGTTTACCTCCTCAGATCTGGTTGATTCGTTCACCCAGAGCAGGTTGGATTCATCCAGGGAGGGGTTTGAACGTCTCCAGAGAAGGAGACCCTCCCACGTCTCTGGGCAGCCTCTTCCAGGGCTCTGCCACCCTCAAAGTCAAGAAGTTCCTCCTCGTGTTGAGATGGAACTTTTTACGTCCCAGTTTGTGCCTGTTTCCTCTTGTCCTGTCACTGGGCACCACTGGAAAGAGTCCGGCTCCATCCTCCTGACCCCCACCCTTGATGAGATCCCTCCTCAGCCTTCTCTTCTCCAGACCAAAAAGCCCCAAGTCCCTCAGCCTTTCCTCATCAGAGTGATGCTTCAGGCTTGGAAAAGGACCTGGGGGTGTTGGTCACCAACTGGCTGAAGATGAGCCAACAGCCTGCCCAGGTGGCCAAGAAGGCCACCAGCATCCTGGCCTGTGTCAGGAAGAGTGTGGCCAGCAGGACTGGGGCGGTGATGGGCCCCCTGGACTGGGCAGTGGGGAGGCCCCATCTCGAGGGTCTGGGTCCAGTTTTGGGTCCCCTTATGACAAAAAAAGGACATTGAGGGGCTGGAGTGAGTCCAGAGAAGGGCAACAGAGCTGGTGAGGGGTCTGGAGAAGAAGGAGAAGGGGCTGGAGAAGAAGGAGAAGGGGCTGGAGAAGAAGGAGAGGGTCTGGAGAACCAAGGAGAAAGGGCTGGAGATCAATGAGAAGGGGCTGGAGATGAAGTCTCTCTCGAGGAGCAGCTGAGGGAGCTGGAATAGGACGAGAGGAAACCACCTCAAGTTGTTCCAGGGGAGGTTTAAGTTGGAGATGAGGGAAAATTCCTTCCAAAAGGGTTGTTGAGCACTGGATGAGGCTGCCCAGGGCAGGGATGGAGTCACCATATCCCTGGAGGGACCTCTCTGTGGTGCTTGAGGACACACGGTGCAGTGTTTGGGTTCATGGCTGGACTTGAGGATCAAGGTCTTTTCTGCCCAAAAGGATTCTCGAGCTCAGCCCTTTGGAGGTGCCCACCTCCAAATTCTTCTGATGCAGCACGAGATACCGCTGCTCGGGGGACTTTTGCCTCCCTGAACCCCTGTCTCTTCTTCTCCCCAAGGTATTTCTTCCCCCGCCAGCTCCTCATCCGTTACTTCTGGACCCCCAACCAGCAGGTCGAGTTCCTGGACGCCTACGACTCCATCAGGAGGGGCTCCTACCCCCACGTGGTGGAGAGCATCGCCCTGGCAGCACCTTCCCTGCCAGAGCCCCACCTCCAGAAGCTCCTGCAGGAGCTCTGCGCCGAGGTAAGGTCACCTCAACCCCTCCTTGGGGGGACGGGGGGGTGACCAACCAACCAACCAACCCCCCCAGGAGGTGTCAGCAGCACGTCCTCTGCCTCTTCCAGGTGCAGCGAGGTTGCCAGCCCCGCGTGGCCGAGCTCTACGCCATGAGGAACGTCTTTTCGGGGCCTCCCTTGGCTCTCAACAAGCTCCAGGTGGCTCACGTGGTGAGTGAGGCTGGTCCCCCCCACCAGCAGCTCTCCTACAACCGGGTCTTGAGGGGCTCCTCTGTTCCCTTGTGCCCCAAACGGAGGGTGGGGACCTAAAATCAGGCTGGTTGTGGATGGAAAAACTGACCATGAGCCAGCAGTGTGCGTTGGTAGCCCAGAAAGCCCCCCACCCCCTGGGCTGCACCCCCAGCCCCATGGCCAACAGGGCAAGGGGGGGGGATTTTGTCCATGGAGGAGATCCCCACCCTGGTGCTGCCTCCAGCTCTGGGGCCACCAACATCAGAAGGACACGGAGCTGTTGGAGCGGGGCCAGAGGAGGCCCCGGAGATGCTGGGAGGGCTGGAGCCCCTCTGCTGGGAGGGGGGCTGAGAGAGTTGGGGGGGTTCAGCCTGGAGAAGAGAAGGCTCCGGGGAGACCTTGGAGCCCCTTCCAGTCCCTCAAGGGGCTCCAGCAAAGCTGGGGAGGGACTCTGGATCAGGGAGGGGAGTGATGGGATGAGGGGGAAGGGTTTTAAACCAAAAATTAGGAGATTTGGGTGAGATCTGGGGAAGATGTTGTTTGGTGTGAGGGTGGTGAGAGCCTGGCCCAGGTTGGCCAGAGAAGCTGTGGCTGCCCCATCCCTGGAGGGGTTCAAGGCCAGGTTGGAGGGGGCTTGGGGCAACCTGGGCTGGTGGGAGGTGGCCCTGCCCAGAGCAGGGGGTGGCACTCAATGATCTTTAAGGTCCCTTCCACCCAAACCAGTCAGTGATTTTGTGAAGACAGCCCTGGAAGGAGACCCTTTGTCCGTCTCTGCTGTATCTCCCTGGGGCCATCGGCCACCCCTGACCCGTCCCCACCCACCGGGACCTGCCCAGAAGGTCTCCATCCAGCCCAGGATGGAGCTGGTTCCTCCAGACACCTCTCCCTTGTCCCGCTCATGGGGCTGGGTGTAACGAGAACGAGCAGGAGCAGCTCCAGGTTTCAGCGTGGGCAGGACAATTAGTCAGCTAATTAGAAGGCGAGCGAAATCTGGGGCACGTCTGGAGTGGGAGGGGCTTCATCTGATTTCAGTTGGGTCCCAATGGGTCAGACACCCCATTTTTGGAAGGGTTGGACCCTCCTGGGTGATGACTCTGCCTTTCTTTTCTCCATCCCTCCACCCCAGAAAGCCCTGAGCCGGGTCTTGTTCCTCACCCCTCATTTGCCAGCTTTTCTCCTGAGGCATCGCCTGAGGAGCCACGTCCTGGAGATCCGTCACCTGGACCGGGCTCTGCTGCGCCTGGGCTTGGGCCAACTCTCTGAGGAGGAGCTGAAAGCGGTGAGGAAACCTCCCCAACCTCTTTTACCCCACAGGGGGTTCACTTCAACCCTCCCCATCCTCCCCAGAGCCTCCTCGGGGGGCACATCCCTTCCCCCTCCAGACCCTGCTGCAGGTGGATCCTCAAAAAGCATTTTCTGAGCCCGTTTTCCACCCTGGGAGAGCCCCGGGACCCCTTTCACAGAATCCATCACAGAATCTTCATGGTTGGAAGGGACCTTTGAGATCATAGAGTTCAAACACAAAAAAACCCAACCCAAAACCCAAAAAAGCCCCAACAAAACCGCACAAACAGCCACAAGCCATCCCTGGAGGTGTTCAAAAGCCGGGTTGATGTAGTGCTGGGAGGTCTGGTTTAGTGATGATGCTCCTTGTTTGTTGTGTGGGTGTCTATTTTTGTCAGTTAGGTTGATGGTTGGACAAGATGATCTTTAAGGTCCCTTCCAACCTAGAAGATTCTGTGATTCTGTGAACCCAACAATCTCGGGCACTAGAACGTGCCCTGAAGAGCCACCTCTACACGTTTCTTCAATCCCTCCAGTGATGGTGACTCCACCACCTCCCTGGGCAGGCTCTTCCAGGGCCTGACCACCCTCTCAGGAAAGTCATTCTTCCCAAGATCTCATCTAAACCTCCCCTGCCCCAGCTTCAGACTGTTTCCTCTGCTCCTGGCATTATTCCCTTGGGAGAAGAGGCCAACGCCCACCTCTCTACACCCTCCTTCCAGGGAGTTGAGAGGGCCATGAGGTCTCCCCTCAGCCTCCTCCAAAGAGTTCCCTCAGCCTCTCCTCGTGTGACTTGTTCTCCAGACCCCTCCCCAGTTTGGTGGCTCTCTGGACACGCTCCAGCACCTCAGTGTCCTTCCTGACAGGACAAGAGGAAACGAACACAAACTGGGACAGAAGAAGTTCCACCTAAACATGAGGAGGAACTTCTTGAGTTTGAGGGTGGCAGAGCCCTGGAAGAGGCTGCCCAGAGAGGTGGTGGGGTCTCCATCTCTGGAGACAGTCAAACCCACCTGGATGAATCCAACCTGCTCTGTGTGGGACCTGCTCTGGCCAAAGAGGGGGTTGGAGGAGATGATCTCCAGAGGTCCCTTCCCACCCCATGTCATTCTGTGAAAGGCTGAGAGAGCTGAGACTCTTCAGCCTGGAGAAGAGAAGGCTGAGGGGGGACCTTAGTGGTGCTGCCAAGGATCTAAAGGGTGGGTTGAGGGAGGATGGAGCTGGACTCTTTCCAGTGGTTCCCAGTGACAGGACGAGGGGCAACGGGCACAAGCTGGACCATGGGAAGTTCCACTCCAATGTGAGGAAGAACTTCTTTGGGGTGAGGGTGGCAGAGCCCTGGCAGAGGCTGCCCAGGGAGGGTGTGGAGTCCCCTTCTCTGGAGATCTCCAAGCCCCACCTGGATGCTTCTGAGTGATGTGCTCTGGGCAACCCTGCTTTGGCCGGGGAGTTGGACTGGATGATCTCTAGAAGGTCCCTTCCAACTCCGACAATTCCCTGATTCCATGAGAAGGTGGCTCACACGGTTGCAGAAGAAGATCCAGTTGGTTGAGCAGGACCTCCCCTTCCCCAAACCCCAGCTGGCGGCTGCCCTTTGGTTGTCCCTCAGCCCGGCAGCGCCGTTCCTGGTGGGATTCCCCATCTCCTCACCTTCTCCAGATGTTTTTTCTCCCCTTTTCTTCTCAGGCTTGTTACCTCCGTGGCCTGAATTCCACCCACTTGGGCACGGCTGAGTGCCGAGCGTGGCTGGAGCAGTGGCTGGGACTCTCCTGCAAGCTCCAAGGTACAGGGGGGGGGACACCAAAGAAGGTGTGTGGGGGGACCGTCTTGAGACCCCCATGGAGAAGGGGGGTCATTTCTGGGGGAATTTCTGGAAGTGGCTTTTTCCCCTCCCAGCCCCGAGAGGAGGAGGTGGTGGAGTGGAAATGTCTCTGGAGATGTGTGTCCCCCCAAAAGGACGGGGACAGAGACCTCGTGGTGGCAGATTCCAGCCCCGGGGGGAGCGGGAGGGAAGGGGGGGGACCCAAAATGGAGCAAATTCCGCCCCCCCCCCAACCCCGGGGGCTCTCAATCCTCTCCGGAATTTTTGGTTTCCAGCCTCGGAAGCGTCTCTCCTGGCCAACAGCATGGTCCTGCTCTCCCTCAACTACCTCCGGGCCAAGGCCTGAGGGCCCCGCACCCACACCCCTGCTGGACGCCCGCTTTTTGGGGGGGCTGCAGAGCCACCGACCCCTCCCCGACCCCCCCGTTTTTGGGTTTTTGGGGGGACACACACACGACGCGAAGCTGCGCTTCCCTCCCAGGTTCGTGCTGGCGCTGGCTCTTTTCCTCCCCGCGCTGCCATGGGAGAGAGAGGGCTCCGTGGGGCTGGAGACGCCGTGGGGCTGTAGGCTGCTGTGACACTGGAGATGCTGTGGGGCTGAGGATGCTGTGGGGATGGGAAAGCCTTGGGGAGGGGGACACTGTGGGGATGGGGATGCCATGGGGATTGGGACACTGGGGCTGGGGACTCTGTGGGGCTGTGGATGTTGTAGGGCTGTGGACACCGTGGGGCTGGAGATGCCATGGGGCTGAGGATGTTGTAGGGCTGTGGACGCCATGGGGATGGGGACTCTGTGGGGATGGGGACTCTGTGGGGCTGGGGATGTTGTAGGGCTGTGGACACTGTGGGGCTGGGGATCCTGTAGGACTGGGGACGCCGTGGGGCTGAGGACACTGTGACACTGGGGACGCCATGGGGATGGAGATGTTGTAGGGTTGGGGACGCTGTGGGGCTGGGGATGCTGTGTGGCTGGGGACACCAGGGGGCTGGGGACGCCATGGGGCGGGGGACACTGTGGGTCCCAGTTTCCCCGTTGGGTCCCACCGGGATCCTTGGGGGGGGGCCTGAGTGCTTTTGGGGCCCAGATTCCC
>NW_015091014.1:509343-514786 GCF_001431845.1 Calidris pugnax | reverse complement strand
CACGGGGCCGAGGGGGCTGGTGAGGTCCTTGCCCCCCAGGGAGGAGGAGGAAGAGGAGGAAGGCGGGGGGGGTTCGGGGGGGCCAGTGTCGCCTTTGGAGGAGCCCCCCCCTGGGGGCCGCTGCTCCAGCTGGTAATAGAGGAGGGGGCCATCGTTCAAGAAGGGCTGGTTGCCCAGGGCCGAGGTGGCCACCGGCTCCGAGCCCGGAGCGAAACAGAGGAGGGAAGAGCCCGGGGGCAACTGGGTTTGGATGAAGATGGGGGTGGTGGTGGCCAAGGTGGGGCAGAGGGTCTGGGGTACCACCAGGGGGTCCTCCAGGATGCAAACCCCCAAGTTTTCCACCCCAGGATGATGAGGAGGAGGAGGAGGAGGAGGTTGGTGACGGGGTGGGGGGAGGCCGTCGCCGGAGTCTTCCTCGGCCTTCAGCCTCTCCAGCTCCTCGGCCGTTTGGAGGTGGAGGACGGCCGTCTCGTTCTCCGCCATGAATTCTTGGAAGTCCTGAGTCTCCGAGGGTTGAGGAGACAACCAGGGGCTGGTGGAGCCCGTCATGGTGGTCCCAGCAGCGTTGTTGGTGGTGGTGGTCATGGTGGTGGTGGTCACGGTGGTGGCCGTGTCCTCCTCCGGTGCCGGTGGTCGCCCCCCACCTTGTCGTTTGTTCTCCAGCTCCAGCTTCATGATGGTGTGGAGATAATGAGTCCGCACCCGGATGGGGTTGAATTCGATGCGCCCGGCCATGTTCCCGCAGCCGTCACGGGAGCAGCCGCAGGGGAAGGACATGCGATCCACCTGGAAGGGAGAGGGAAGAGGTGGTGGGATCCAGAAACCTCCAAACCTCCCCAAAACCCCAAAATCCAACCCTGATGGTGGGAATTCAGCACCCGGTGGAAGTTCTGCCCCAAAGGAAGGCTGGAGCTGCACCCCGAGTCGTGGGATCGTGGAGTTGCCCAAGTTGGAGGGACCTTTGGGATGGTGGAGTCCAACCATCAACCCAACACCCACCAAACCCATCCATAATCCATCCCCAAACCTGGCTTTTAGATCCCTCCAGGGATGGTCTCCCCACCCCTGCCCTGGGCAGCCTCTTCCGATGGTTGACAACCCTTTTGGGGGAGAAATTGTTCCCCAAATCCATCCTAAACCTCCCCTGGAGCAACGTGAGGCAGTTTCCTCTCGTTCCTTGGGAGAAGAGACCGACCCCCCCCAGCTCCACCCTCCTTTCAGGGAGTTGGAGAGAGCGAGGTGGTCTCCCCTCAGCCCCCTTTTCTCCAGGCTGGACACCCCCAGCTCCCTCAGCTGCTCCTCACAAGTTCTCCAGACCCTTCTCCTTGGTTTTCCACCCCCTTCTCCTTCTTCTCCAGACCCCTCACCAGCTCCGTCGCCCTTCTCTGGACCCGCTCCAGCCCCTCAATGTCCTTTTTTGGTCGAGAGAGGCCCAAAACTGCACCCAGCCCTCGAGGTGGGGGTCAGGAGGGTGGTCCAGTGGTGCCCAGCGACAGGACAAGAGGGAACGGACACAAACTGGGACATAAGAAGTTCCATCTCAACACGAGGAGGAACTTCTTGACTTTGAGGGTGGCAGAGCCCTGGAAGAGGCTGCCCATGGAGGTGGTGGGGTCTCCTTCTCTGGAGACCTTCAAACCCTCCCTGGATGAATCCAACCTGCTTTGGGTGGGACCTGCTCTGGAAGGGAGGTTGCACTGGGTGATCTCCAGAGGTCCCTTCCCAGCCCATAGTGTTCTGTGAATCTGTGATCAAGAAGAGCGTGGAGAACCTCAAGGGAGGTCATCCTCCCCCTCTGCTCTGCCCTGGGGAGGCCCCAGCTGGAGCACTGGGACCAGTTCTGGGCTCCCCAGTTCCAGAAGGACAGGGAACTGCTGGAGAAGGTCCAGCAGAGCCTACAAAGATGCTGAGGGGCCTGGAGCATCTCTCTTGGGAGGAAAGGGTGAGGGACTTGGGGCTGGAGAAGACTGAGGGAGGTGAGTGACACACTCCAGCCCCTCAATGTCTTTATTTTTTTGGAGAAAAAAAGACGTTGCTCCGAGTTCTGCCACCACCCGAGGAGGACACCGAGGAAGAGGAGGCTGAGGGGAGACCTCATCACTCTCTACAACTCCTTGAAAGGACACTGTAGAGAGGTTAGGGCTTGTCTCTTCTCCCGGGTAATTAACACCAGAAGGAGAAGGAACAGCTTCAAGCTCCAACACGGTGGACATCTAAGAAGGAATTTTTCACAGAGAGTGGTCAGGCATTGGAAGGGAAGGAGAAGGAACAGCTTCAAGCTCCAACACGGTGGACATCTAAGAAGGAATTTTTCACAGAGAGTGGTCAGGCATTGGAAGGGGGGGTTGAGCCACCATCCCTGGAGGTGTTTAAGGGACGTTTAGATGTGGTGGTGGGGGATATGGGGCAGGGGAGGACTCTGTAGAGTTGGGTTGATGGTTGGACTCAATGGTTGGACTCAATGGTTGGACTCAACAATCCCAAGCGTCTCTTCCAACCTGGACGATTCTAGGATTGACTCTATGAGAAGATGGCCTGGGTGGTGCCACCGTGGCCACCACCACCACCACCTCCTTCTCCACCACTCACCTGGCATTTAATGCCCGCCTGGCTGCAGGCGCAGGCCTCGGGGTCGCAGTAGAGACGACAGTCGCAACCGCACTCCTCCCGGGAGAGGCGGATGGCCCTCAGCTCCTGCTTCTCCTCGGCGTCGATGCGGTGGACGCCGGAGGCTCTCAGCAGCGCCCGCCGCCTCTTGGTGGGCAGGGGCTGCAGGAAGAAGTAGTCGTCCACCTCCACGTTCTCCACGTCAATGTCGTCGTCCGAGACATCCTCCAGCGTCAGGCCCTCTGCCTCCTCTGACTCCACCGTGCCGTTCTTGGTCAACTGGTTGTTGGTGGTGGTGGAGGGACACAACGAGGGGAGCTAGAATCAGTGCTCAGCCCTTGGTGGGGGGGGGGAGGACACCCCAAAACCCCTCCATGAGGCCACGAGGAAGAACGTCCATCCCTCCATCTGCATCCTCGTCCCACCAACCCACTTCCGAGCCTCCCCCTGCCTCCCCCCAAACCCCTCCATGAGGCCACGAGGAAGGACATCCATCCCTCCATCAGCATCCTTGTCCCACCAACCCACCTCCAAGCCTCCCCCTGCCTCCCCCCAAACCCCTCCACGATGGCCACGAGGAAGGACGTCCATCCCTCCATCATCCTCCTCGTCCCACCAACCCACCTCTGAGCCTTCCCCTGCCTCCCCCCAAACCCAAGCAGAACCCAACATGGAGCCCTCCCCATGTGACCCCCCCAAATAACACTGGGTTTTGTGGCAGGAGAAGAAAAGGGAGGGGGAAAAAATTAAATAATAAAAGCATTTAGAGCAGAAAATCCCCTTTTCTCTCCTCCCTCTGTGACGACGCCCTGAAAATAGCGAGATAAAAAGGAGGTCGCTGCTGCCAAAAATATGGGGGTCCTGGGAGAGATACAGAGGGTTTGTGTCCCCTGCCCGGGGTAAAATGAGGTTTGAAGGGGATGGAGGAACCAGAGATGGACCCCGTGAAGCCCCTTCACCTTCCTCAACCTCCCCTCATGCTCCGACACCCCCAAAATCTTGGCATCGAGGATAAAAAAAAGTCGAGGGGGGGTCCCCAGCCCCAGGAGAGGAGGCAGCGGGGGGAGGTGGGGGAGGAAGAGGAGCTGGTGGAAAAACCCGTTTAAAAAAAATAAATAAATTAATTAAAAAATCAAGAAATTAAAGAGGGTTTGCATTCCTTTGTGATATCCCACCCGGGCGGTGCCCCAGGGCACAGACCCACTGGGCAAACTGGGAAGGGGCTGGAAAACAGGCAGAGCCACCCGAGATCCTCATCGTTCCCCAGATGCCTCCTCCCAGACTGGAATTTCTACCAGCACAAACTGGGCAGGATTTGACCCGAGGGCTCTGAACCCGGCACAGGGTGATGCTGTCTGGTGGGCCAACACCAAAAAGAGGTAAAAGAACTAAAAAAAAAGAATAGTTTAATGGTTTAGCAGAGATAAATCCACACCTGGTTGGGGCAAAACGCTCCTTTCTCCCAACTCCAGCTCCACCAAAGCTCAGGGAGATGTTTCTCCTCCCCCAAAAAAGAGGGACCACCCAAGTTCTCCCTCACCTTCATTTTCTTGGCGTGGAGTTTCTCCTCCTTGAGGTGCTCCCGGAGGATCTCCCGGTGGTTGACCTCCTGCTCCTGGGCGAACTCGCAGAGGGTGTAGCGACGGACGGAGTTGTGGCGTTGTGCCATGCCCAGGGAGCTGCCCCCTTGGCTGGGGACACTGGTGAAGCCCTGGCGCCGGGCGAAGTAGTAGACGGTCACTTGGTCGAAACGGACATTCTTTCGCCGAAGCTGCTTCTGCCGCTTCAGGATGGAGGTGGCTGAAGGTGGGGTTGGGGGGAGAGAAAGCCAAAAAAGGGCTTTTAGAATCATAGAATCATAGAATCATCATTCAGGTTGGAAGAGACCCTTGGGATCATCGAGTCCAACCATCTCCCCTACTCTACAAAGTCCTCCCCTACACCATATCCCCCAACACCACATCTAAATGACCCTTAAACACGTCCAGGGATGGTGACCCAACCCCCTCCCTGGGCAGCCTCTTCCAGTCTCTGACCACTCTTTCCATGAAGAATTGTTCCCAAAAGTCCAGCCTAAACCTCCCCTGTTGGAGCTTGAAGCCATTCCCTCTCCTTCTGTCATTAATTACCTGTGAGAAGAGACCAGCACCAACCTCTCTCCGGTGTCCTTTCAAGGAGTTGTAGAGAGTGATGAGGTCTCCCCTCAACCTCCTCTTCCTTCAACTAAACAGTCCCAGCTCCTTCAGCTGCTCTTATATGATTTGTTTTCCAGGCCCTTTAGGAGCTAAAAAATGCCCCCCATCTCCTCTTCCTGCCTTTCCATAGAATCATCACAGAATCTTCTAGGGTGGAAGGGACCTTCAAGATCATCTTGGCCAACCCTCAACCTCACTTTGACCAAAATAGACACCCGCACAACAAACAAAAAGCAACACCATCACTAAACCCTATCCCCCAGCACATCAACCCGTCTTTTGAACACCTCCAGGGATGGTGCCTCCACCACCTCCCTGGGCAGCCCATCCCAAGGTCTGATGACCCTTTGGGTGAAAAAACTTGTCCTAATATCCAGCCTGAACATCCCCTGGTGTAACTTGAGGCCACTTGAGGCTCTCGTCCTGTCGCCTGGGACTTGGGAGAAGAGACCGACCCCCACCTCTCTACACCCTCCTTCCAGGGAGTTGGAGAGAGCAATAAGGTCTCCCCTCAGCCTCCTCTTCTCCAGGCTGAACCCCACCAGCTCCCTCAGTCTCTTCTCACAAGACTTGTGCTCCAGACCCCTCACCAGCTTTGTTGCTCTTCTCTGGACCCGCTCCAGCCCCTCAATGTCTTTTTT
>NW_015091014.1:503355-503804 GCF_001431845.1 Calidris pugnax | reverse complement strand
GGTGGGCCGGGGCTGCAGGAAGAAGTAGTCGTCCACCTCCACGTTCTCCACGTCAATGTCGTCGTCCGAGACATCCTCCAGCGTCAGGCCCTCTGCCTCCTCTGACTCCACCGTGCCGTTCTTGGTCAACTGGTTGTTGGTGGTGGTGGAGGGACACAACGAGGGGAGCTAGAATCAGTGCTCAGCCCTTGGTGGGGGGGGGGAGGACACCCCAAAGCCCCTCCATGAGGCCACGAGGAAGAACGTCCATCCCTCCATCTGCATCCTCGTCCCACCAACCCACTTCCGAGCCTCCCCCTGCCTCCCCCCAAACCCCTCCATGAGGCCACGAGGAAGGACATCCATCCCTCCATCAGCATCCTTGTCCCACCAACCCACCTCCAAGCCTCCCCCTGCCTCCCCCCAAACCCCCCCACCATGGCCACGAGGAAGGACGTCCATCCCCCCCT
>NW_015091014.1:497794-502658 GCF_001431845.1 Calidris pugnax | reverse complement strand
GGACCACCCAAGTTCTCCCTCACCTTCATTTTCTTGGCGTGGAGTTTCTCCTCCTTGAGGTGCTCCCGGAGGATCTCCCGGTGGTTGACCTCCTGCTCCTGGGCGAACTCGCAGAGGGTGTAGCGACGGACGGAGTTGTGGCGTTGTGCCATGCCCAGGGAGCTGCCCCCTTGGCTGGGGACACTGGTGAAGCCCTGGCGCCGGGCGAAGTAGTAGACGGTCACTTGGTCGAAACGGACATTCTTTCGCCGAAGCTGCTTCTGCCGCTTCAGGATGGAGGTGGCTGAAGGTGGGGTTGGGGGGAGAGAAAGCCAAAAAAGGGCTTTTAGAATCATAGAATCATAGAATCATCATTCAGGTTGGAAGAGACCCTTGGGATCATCGAGTCCAACCATCTCCCCTACTCTACAAAGTCCTCCCCTACACCATATCCCCCAACACCACATCTAAATGACCCTTAAACACGTCCAGGGATGGTGACCCAACCCCCTCCCTGGGCAGCCTCTTCCAGTCTCTGACCACTCTTTCCATGAAGAATTGTTCCCAAAAGTCCAGCCTAAACCTCCCCTGTTGGAGCTTGAAGCCATTCCCTCTCCTTCTGTCATTAATTACCTGTGAGAAGAGACCAGCACCAACCTCTCTCCGGTGTCCTTTCAAGGAGTTGTAGAGAGTGATGAGGTCTCCCCTCAACCTCCTCTTCCTTCAACTAAACAGTCCCAGCTCCTTCAGCTGCTCTTATATGATTTGTTTTCCAGGCCCTTTAGGAGCTAAAAAATGCCCCCCATCTCCTCTTCCTGCCTTTCCATAGAATCATCACAGAATCTTCTAGGGTGGAAGGGACCTTCAAGATCATCTTGGCCAACCCTCAACCTCACTTTGACCAAAATAGACACCCGCACAACAAACAAAAAGCAACACCATCACTAAACCCTATCCCCCAGCACATCAACCCGTCTTTTGAACACCTCCAGGGATGGTGCCTCCACCACCTCCCTGGGCAGCCCATCCCAAGGTCTGATGACCCTTTGGGTGAAAAAACTTGTCCTAATATCCAGCCTGAACATCCCCTGGTGTAACTTGAGGCCACTTGAGGCCTCCCTGGGCAGCCCATCCCAAGGTCTGATGACCCTTTGGGTGAAAAAACTTGTCCTAATATCCAGCCTGAACATCCCCTGGTGTAACTTGAGGCCACTTGAGGCTCTCGTCCTGTCGCCTGGGACTTGGGAGAAGAGACCGACCCCCACCTCTCTACACCCTCCTTCCAGGGAGTTGGAGAGAGCAATAAGGTCTCCCCTCAGCCTCCTCTTCTCCAGGCTGAACCCCACCAGCTCCCTCAGTCTCTTCTCACAAGACTTGTGCTCCAGACCCCTCACCAGCTTTGTTGCTCTTCTCTGGACCCGCTCCAGCCCCTCAATGTCTTTTTTTATGGTGGGGAGTGCAAAACTGGACACAGCCCTCGAGGTGGGGCCTCACCAGTGCCCAGTCCAGGGGGACCATCACCTCTCGGGTCCTACTCGCCACGCTGTTCCTAATACAGGCCAGGATGCTGGTGGCCTCCTTGGCCACCTGGGCACACTGCTGGCTCCTGTTCAGCCCACAGGCCACCAACACCCCAGGTCCTTCTCTGCCAGGCAGCTCCAGCCACTCTGCCCCCAGCCTGTAGTGTCCATGGGGTTGGTGGGACCCAAGGGCAGGACCCAGCACTTGGCCTTGTTGAACCTCATCCCGTTGGTCTCAGCCCATCCATCCAGCCTGTCCAGATCCCTCTGCAAAGCCTCTCTACCCTCCAGCAGGTCCACACTCCCACCCAGCTTGGTGTCACCTGTGAACTGACTGAGGTTGCACTCCATCCCCTCGTCCAGATCATTGATGAAGATGTTAAAGAGAACTGGTCCCAGTAATGGGTAGAGTTGGAAGGGACCTTAAAGATCATCGAGTTCCAACCCCCCTGCCCTGGGCAGGGACACCTCCCACCAGCCCAGGTTGCTCCAAGCCCCCTCCAACCTGGCCTTGACCCCCTCCAGGGATGAGGCAAGACCCTCAGCCCCCGGGCTCCCCAGGGCTGGTGACCCTGAGGTGGCTTTGGGTGACGGGTGTGTCCCCAAGGGGCTGTGTTCTGACCTCCAGTGCCACCAAGAGCAACCCCCAAACCCCCTACACCATCATCACCATCATCATCATCGGCCACCAAAGTATTTCAGCTGTGGCAAAGGATGGGGGAGAGACAGAAAAGGTCCAGGGTGGACCTTGGACACTCCATCTGGGGACTAATACCTGAAATTCCCTGGGGTCTGGTGTGACCCAAACCCATGGATGGATGAGATCTCTGCCCGGCCCCAAACCGGCTGTAAGTGATGAGGAGAGGAAGAGTGGGGCCAGCCCCACAGCTCGGGGGAGGACGGAGCCAGCCCCACATCCAGGGGAGGACAGAGCCAGCCCCACATCTAGGGGAAGAGTGGAGCCAGCCCCACGTCTAGGGGAAGGACAGAGCCACATCCAGGGGACAGAGCCAGCCCCATGTCTAGGGGAGGATGGACCCAGCCCCACATCTAGGGGAAGAGTGGAGCCAGCCCCATGTCTAGGGGGAGGACAAAGTCAGCCCCACATCTAGGGGGAGGACAGAGCCACATGCAGGGGACAACAGAGCCAGCCCCATATCTAGGGGGAGGACAAAGCCAGCCCCACATCCAGGGGACAACAGAGCCAGCCCCACACCCAGGGGAAGAGTGGAGCCAACCCCACATCTAGGGGAAGAGTGGAGCCAGCCCCACGTCTAGGGGGAGGACAAAGCCAGCCCCACATCCAGGGAGAGGACAGAGCCAGCCCCACATCTAGGGAGAGGATGGATCCAGCCCCACATCTAGGGGGACGACAGAGCCAGCCTCACACTCAGGGGGAGGACAGAGCCAGCCCCATGTCCAGGGGAGGATGGAGCCACATCCAGGGGAGGACAGAGCCAACCCCACATCTAGGGGGAGAGTGGAGCCAGCCCCACATCCAGGTGGCCCATCCTGGATGGTTGGGGGTCTCGGGCTGGGGTTGCTGGGGGGGTCCCTGGGGGGGCACTCACGGATGAAGCCGGTGGAGCTGGCGGGGTTGACGCTGTCGCAGCTGTCGGCGCTGTCGCTGTTGGAGACCTCGTCGTCCGAGGTGGAGCCGGCCGAGCCCACCTCTGCATCCTCACACTTCCTCTTCAGCCCACCGCTGGCCACCGCCTCCATTTGGCCCTGGTTCGCATGGAGAGGTGGCCACCGGGGCTCACCACGGGCCTGTGGAGAGGGAGAGAGAGGTTTGGGATAAGCCCGGATCTCTGGGATAACCGGGAATGGTCCCCAGTGAGGTTCTCCACCGGTACTGGGCCCAGTCTGGCTCAACTGGAGATTCCCTGCAGCACACAGGGCTGGGAGAAGGTTGGGCCACCATCCAGAGGGACCTGGACCAGCTGGAGAAGAACCTCATGGAGTTCAACCAGGTTCTGCCCCCAGGGAGGAATCACCCCCCCAAACCAGTACAGGTTGAGGGTGACCTGCTGGAAACCAGCTCTGAGAGAGGGAACTGGGAGTCCTGATGGGACAACTGGTTGCCCACAGGCCAGCAAATTGTGCCCAACATGACCCATGGTCTCCTGGGGTGGAGGGAGGACATCCCCCACCTCTGCTCTGCCCTGGGGAGGTCCCAGCTGGAGACTGGGACCAGTTCTGGGCTCCCCAGTTCGAGAAGGACTGGTAACTGCTGGTGACAGTCCAGAGGAGGATGATGAGGGGCTGGAGCATCTCTCTGCTGGGGAAAGGCTGAGGGACCTGGGGCTGTTCAGCTGGAGATCTCCAAAGATCTTCCAACCCTGGTTCCCCTTCTTCTCCCCCAAAAAGGACAGGCCGGTGCCTTTCTTGTCCCCCCCAAAAAAGGTGGGAGGGGGGACAATCCACGATTCCCTGGCTCTCCAGAGCAGCTTCTCCCCATCCCTGTCCTTCCCATCCCGGAGAAATCCTCCCATCTCCGAGCTGAGCCCATCCTCCCCGTGTCGGGGCTACAGGAGGGAGCCCAGAGCCATTATTTAATATTATTTAATAATATCCTTTAACTTTTGGGGCTTCCTGGAGGCGGCCGGGCAGGGTGGGGGCTGCAGCTCCCTCCCACCCAAACTCTTCTTTTCCGAACCCAAATTTAATCCCCAAGGAAAAGGAAGGGGTGGTTTGAGACAGAAAGGAGCTGGAGCCGCCCCGGCCTGGCCGGTCTCTGCACGGTTCACCAGGAAAGAACCCTTTTCATCGGGAAAGAACCCTTTTCAGCGGGAAAGAACCCCGTTTCCAACGCGTCCCTCACTAAAATAAACCCCTTAAAGCTTTAAAAGGACCCGGGGACGTGCCCTGGGTTGCCCACCCATCGGTGGTTCCATCCCAGCCCTGGGGAGGGATTAAATCCTAAAAAGAGGATTTTCACTGGGAGAATTTCTGGCACTTTCCTCCCCCCAAACTCCCCCCCCCCACAGGTTAATGCCCCAAAAAGGGACAATTTGGCCCCAGAAATGCTGAGGGAAGGAATTTTGGGGGAGCTTTCCCTACAGGTGGGAAGACCAAGGAGCACCGTTCCTCGTCCTCCCGCTGCTTTGGGGCCAACCAGCGGCTTTTGGACCAAGCCCAGGGCATGTCCCTTGTCCCCAGGACTTGGGATGCCCCACCTGTGTTCCCCCATCTCCTTCCCGGGGGGGTCCCAGCACCCACCACCCCGTCAGTGCCACCTCCTCCAGCTTTTGTGTTCCCTCCTCCCCAGCGCCGTTCTCATGGCAACGGAGCAACCGCCTTGGGAATAAAGCACCTCAGCCCAGGGCACCCCCTCCCACGGAACCCCAACCCCCCCCCCCCCC
>NW_015091014.1:497150-497606 GCF_001431845.1 Calidris pugnax | reverse complement strand
TGGCAGCGGAGCAACCGCCTTGGGAATAAAGCACCTCAGCCCAGGGCCCCCCCTCCCATGGAACCCCAACCCCCCCCCCCGCGGAGAGGGGGTGTCCCAGGGTCTCAGGGTCCCAGGGTCTCGGGCCCACCCCCCCCGGGGGACGCTCTGGGCCGAGCTCCCATCCCCTCCGGGATCTTTAAAGCCAAAAACCTTCTTGTCCCCAAAAAAGGACACGCCGGTGCCCTCCTTGCCCCCCCAAAAACCACAAGCTGGTGCCCCACTTCTCTCCCAAAAAGGACATTCCAGTTCTTGTCCCCACAAAAAGGACACATCGGTGCCCCCTTTCTCCCCTAAAAAACACACGCCGGTGTCCCCATGTCCCCCAGAAAGGACAGGCTCATTCCCTTCTTGTCCCCCAAAAAAGGACACCCCGATGTCCTTCTTGTCCCCCAAAAAAGACACATCAGTTCCCTT
>NW_015091014.1:475558-477077 GCF_001431845.1 Calidris pugnax | reverse complement strand
CTGACCCCCCCCACCTTCTTTTCCCACCTCCATCACCCCCAAAAAAGGGCCCCGATTCCCCACCCAGGAGGATAAAGACCCAAAGAGAGGACTTGGGATGAGGAAATGAAAAACTCGACTCAAAATACTACGAGACGGGGCCAAGCGACCCCAATTCCTCTTCTTTCCGCCCCAAAACGGAGCTCAGCTCAAAAGGTTGATATTTTCCACGTCGGAATGGCCTTTGGGAGCGGGGAGAGGTTTCGGGGAAAAGATGAGATTCCCGGGATCCCGGATGCCAAGAGCTTCCCCAAGGCAGAGCCGGTCCGGCCGCTGCGCTCCAAGATCCGATGGGGAATGGGAGTCACCTCCAAGCTCTTCCAAGACCAATTAACGAGCTCATCATGTGTAATTAATGCCCCCACATTCCTGGTTCGTGGGTTTTTGGGAGAGGAGGAAAAGCAGGAACATCCCAGAAGGACGATGCTCCGTGGTCCCCAAAGCTCCGTTGGTGACGCCGAGGGATTCACCGGTCCAGCTCCCACTAATGAGGTTCGTTTCCCAGCTCCCATTAACGAGGTTAGTTTCCCGGCTCCCACTAACGAGGTCCATGTCGCCTCCCACGACTCCGGCGTCGCTCCCGATGATCCCAGATCCATGGGGGGGCGGCGGGGGGACGCTGCCAGGCTGCTCCCCCCATCCCAGCGCGTGTCCAGGCGGAGACCCCAAAGAGCAATTCCCGCTTTGATTTTCCAGATATTCCCAATAATTAATTAATTACCAGCCAAGAATCCTGCGCATTTCATCATCCTCCGGGATTTTGTGCTCCCTCTGGAAAAAATCCCACGTGGATCAAGGGGTTCCAGGACCGAGCAACTTGGATTTCCTCATATTTTCCTGCTTCAACCACACTTTTTGGGGAAAAACCGGTTGAAATAAGTTGCCCATTTAAAAAAAAAAAAAAAACAACAAAAAAACCAACCAAAAATAAATGAGCCAAAAATGATCCTGCCAAAACCTCCCAGGATATCGAGGTATCGGAGGCGTCAAATAATGGGATGTGGGATTATTTCAGCACCCGGAGAAGGAGAGGGTGGGAATGATAAGAAAAAAGGAAGAAAATCAAGATATTTATAGGGAGGGAGAGGCCTCCGGGTTAAGGAGCTGCTCGGGGGGCGTCGGGGGGGGGGATGCTGACCCCATCCTGGTCGATAAAGGGGATTTAAGGCGGGATGCCAGCCCGTGAGATAAAAAATATAATCCATATAATGGAGGAATAACCAAAAAAAGCCCATTTTATTCCCCCGCAGCACCCACTGTCTCCTGGGAAAGCGACGAAGCGACGCTGGAGCCCAAAAGGCGGCTGCAATTCTGTATCCCCCCCCCCGCTGATGGCTCTTGGCATTTTCAAGGAGAAAATGTCCCAATTTAGGGGGAAATCCCCCCAAAATGAGCATTTCCCCCCCCCCTCCCAGCCTCTTTCCCCTCCCCGTTACGCAGCAGGATGAGCATCGCGGGGACGAGACGGCTGCGCAGCATC
>NW_015091014.1:473594-475416 GCF_001431845.1 Calidris pugnax | reverse complement strand
CACTGTCACCCCAAAGCCCCCCCACCCTTCCTTGGGGTGTCCAAAAAACCCTGACCCCCCCAAAGGATGGGAAAACAATGCAAAGAATACCCCCCCCCGGGGAAAGCAGACCCTCCAAAGAGTAAATAAAGCATCTCATCTCCTCCAGGATGGGGAGCCCCCCCTGGAAACACCCCCTCGGGGGGGGACAGAAGGGCTCTGGGCTGGGTTTGGCATCGCTTGGGAAGGGTCCAGCCCGTTCCCGGACACAACGGAGCCCCAAAATCCTACTCCCGGGGGCTGGGGGGGGCAGAAAACCCAGCTCGATAATTAAACCAAGGAGGGGGGGAAAGGGTCGGATCCGGGGACAATTCCACCCGCTCCCGGCGGATCCTGGGATCAGAAGCTTGTTATGGATGAGCCTGCAGAGGAGAGGAAGGGATTTCCAGGCATTTGGGCCACCGGGAAGAGTGGAGCAGGTGGGATTCTTCCCAAATCCCCCACCGGAGGAGGAAGAGGAGGAGGAAGAGGAGGAAGAGGAGGAGGATGATTTTTCCCCCCGGGATCGGCCCCGGCAGCCCACGGCTCAGGGACCCCAAGGAGCCCAGCCCAGGCCTTAAAAATACCCGGTTTTGGGTTCTTTTCATGCCAAACAGCAATGGGGTTTTCCTCTTCTAACACTAACGAATGCGGCTCTAACGAAGAAATCTGGGCTACGGCTCCCATGGCTCCAGCGGTGGCGGCGCTTACACAACCAGCCTCGGGCCGCGTCGCCCCAGGGCCCCCCCAACCTGCTGGAGGGGGGCAGAGCGCCCCACGGCGCTGCCCCGAAGTCAGGGTGCTACGGAAAGGCTTGGTTCCCAAAAAACCCCACTCGAACCCCAAAAAAACCCATTCTGAGCCCAAAACCCCCACTCGGACCCCAAAAAACCCCACTCAGTCCCTTTGCCCATCACCAGAATCAAGTCATAAAGGTGGGTCCACCCCACGTCAATCACAACACCGTGATCCAAAGACCTTGAAGGTGAGGGAGATGCTAAAGGTGAGGCTGAGGGAGATCCTGAAGGTGAGGGAGACCCTGAAGATGAGGAAGACCTTGAAGGTGAGACCAAGGGGGACTCTGAAGGTGAGGGAGGAGCCTGAAGACCAGGCCGAGGGAGACCCTAAAGATGAAGAAGACCTTGAAGGTGAGGGAGGACCCTGAAGACCAGGCCAAGGGAGATCTTGAAGGTGAGGCCAAGGAGGACCCTGAAGGTGGGGAAGGCCTTGAAGGTATGGGAGGACCCCGAAGACCAGGCCCAGGGAGACCTCGAGGGTGAGGTCAAAGGCAGACCCTGAAGGTAAGAGCAAGGAGAACATCACCGTGGTTGCTCCGCTGGTCCAGCTCCAGCTGGAGGCCGTGGCCACCACCCCACGAGGAGACCATGGGGCACCTGTAGGACTCCAGACCCTCGGGGGTCACCTTCCTGCCCCCCACCCTGGCTCCTGCCGCAACAACCCCGAGGAGGGTGGGGGCCATGGGGTGGTGAGGGCCGGGCAAGGAGAAGCCTTCTCCATGGTGGGCTGGTGGAGGTCCACCACCGCCCACCGAGAGGGGGGACCCTCCCAGCCCCCTCCTCACCCCCCAGCACCAGCCATGGGGGCAGCACCCGTGGCCCCGGCAGCGCTTCTCCTGGGAAAGCGACGAAGAGCCGCTGGAGCCCAAAAGGCGGCTGCAATTCTGTATCCCCCCCCCCGCTGATGGCTCTTGGCATTTTCAAGGAGAAAATGTCCCAATTTAGGGTGAAATCCCCCCAAAATGAGCATTTCCCCCCCCCCTCCCAGCCTCTTTCCCCTCCCCGTT
>NW_015091014.1:471816-472509 GCF_001431845.1 Calidris pugnax | reverse complement strand
CCTGCGGCCGCGCGGACCGGCCCCGCCGCCGCTCGCCGACAACAATGGGGCCGCCGGCCCTGCGCCGCCCTTTATATACCCCGCGTCACGTGACCGGCGCACGCCCCCACCCGGTCCCCGCCACCGCCCGTCCCCCGCGGGGCAGGCTGGGAAAGCGAGTCCGGAGAGACGACACCCGCGGGGGGCACGACGGGAAATATAGTCCGGAAGTGGAAAAGGCCGCAGGTTTGAGGCGGGGCCGGGGTCGGTTTGAGGCCTCCGACGGGACCGAGATCGGGATCCCGGGGGGGCTTCACCCCCCGCTCCAGGGCTGGGGAAGAGCCTGAGGAGGGCGAGGGGAACAGCGGGAGCCCCCCAAGCCCGGAGCCGGTGGACCCTGCAGGCCCCAGGCCCGGCGCCGGTGTGTGTGGGGGTGCAGGCCGCATCCCTCAGAGAAGCGGCGGGGGGAGGAGGAGGAGGAGGAAGAGGAGAGGGGGGCGGCCGAAAACTGGAGGAGTCTAGACAAGAGATTAGCGAGGCTGGAAACAGCGGGAAGAGGCCAAAAGCGCCTTATTTTAAGCAATAATGGAGCAGCTGCAGCTCCAGCAGGGGGGAACCCACAGGGAGAGGGGACGGGGGTTGGGGGTAAGGCCTGTCCTGCCTCTGGAAACCCCCCCACTCCATCCTCATCCTCATCAGGCCGGGCAGGGCTCT
>NW_015091014.1:452620-471806 GCF_001431845.1 Calidris pugnax | reverse complement strand
GGGGGGGGGGGGGTATCAGCCTCCCCCACGCTCACCTGGGCACCCCCCTCCCCCCACAACACACTCCAGCCCTCCCCCCCGCCAGATTAGGGATTAGCCGAGTTATTAACTAATAAAAAGGTCAAATTAGAGGATTAAAAAAAAAAAAAAAATCCTCTTCATTCCCCCAGCTCTGACCCCTTCGTCTCCCCCCTTTGTTTCCAAGTGGGGCTGGAGGAAGGACGAGGTGGTCGCTACCCCTTCAGCTGCGGGGGGAGGGGGCTTCTCTTCTCCCCCCCCCCGTGTCACAAACTACTTCCCCTGCCTTTTTCCTCCTCCTGGAGATTAAAATTCACCAAGAGTCCACAGAGCCCCTGGCACTTCCCCTTCAGGCCCATCTTGGTTACTAAAGGGAAAAAAACCAACAACAACAAAAAAAACCACCCAAAAAACCAACACAACAAAAACCAGGATTAAAATTCAGATCATCTCAGAGAGAAATTAAAATAATTTCACTGCATTTTCGTTGGAGTGGAGGTGCCAAAACGAGGACAAGAAGTGAGAGGCCAACCAGGAGGCTGCTCCTCAGCGTTCAGGGGGGAGAAGCCAGCAAAATTATTCTATTTTTTTTGTTTTTTAAATGATTTTTCTTGGCATCTTTACCCCCGAGCGACATGCCAAGGATTTGGGGGCTCCGGGCAGGACCCACGGTGGCTCAGGACCTGGAGTTAGAGAATTGAGGTGTCTCCAAACCTCAGCAGCTACCTCCTTCCCACTGGAATTATGAGTCAGAGCCTTTGTGTGTCCCCTGGTGAAGGATCCTGGATGAAAATGGATCCTGGATGAAGGGGGATCCCTGGATGAAGAGGTTCCTCGCCAGCCCTGCCCCTGCCCAGCCCAGGATGCAGGGGGGGTTGAAGGAGCCACCGCCATCCTGAAGAAGCATTTTGGGGAGCTGCAGACCCTCCAGCACTGGAACGGGAGCTGCCAGCAGCGTCACAGGCGACACCAAAGGGACACGGGGACACGTCAGGGCCGGTTGCACCGGGAAGGTCCCAAGAAGCGGTGGCAAGAGCTGGGCCAGCACAGGCCGAGGACGGGAAGCTTTGACCAGACCTGAACTGGCTCCGATTTGTGTCAGGTATCTTGAGTCCATCCCCAAGATGACAGCGAGCCGAGGAAGGTGGGACCAGCAACCTTCAGAGTGGGACCTGGCGTCCTTCATGGTGGGACTGGTGCCCTTCACCAGCATCCTCCATGGTGGGACCAGCAACCTCCACCAGCATCCTTCATGGTGGGACCGGCGCCCTTCACCGGCATCCTTTGTGGTGGGACTGGCACCCTTCATGGTGGGACCGGCACCCTTCACCAGCGTCCTTCATGGTAGGACCAGTGTCCTTCACCAGCGCCCTTCATGGTGGGACCAGCGCCTTTAGTGGTGGGACTGGCGCCCTTCACCAGTGCCCTTCATGGTGGGACCAGCGTCCTTCATGGTGGGACCAATGCCCTTCACCAGCACCCTTCATGGTGGGACTGGCACCCTTCACCAGCATCCTTCGTGGTGGGACCAGCAACCTTCATGGTGGGACCGGCGTCCTTCACCAACATCCTTCATGGTGGGACCGGTGCCCTTCCTGGTGGTAATAGTGTCCCTCGTGGCTTCCAGACCCAGAAGAGCAGCTGCTGTTCCCGCAGCAGGGATGTGGCCGTCGCGACTGTATTTGTATTTTTTGTATTTTTCCCCAATTTTTTGGCTGAAAACATCCCGGGATAGCGCTGACGGTTCGAGGCAGGCGTTGCCCCGGGCATCTCAGTCTCTGCTGGAGGATCTTACGGATGGAGAAGAGGATCTATCACCCACAGGACAGGGCAGATCCTTCACTGTTCTCCTGGAAACTTGCACAGAGGCACTTTTGTCACCATCAGCTTCCAAATAACCCTTCGGACTCGCTGTCCTTCTCTTCCTCGGGGCAGGGAGGAGCCCCACCAGCGCTGGGGCAGCTCCGGAGGCTGGGCAGGGGGAGGCAGGAGCAGAAAACGAGGCAGAGGGTAGAAACCACTCAAAGTTTTTCAGGAGAGATAAAAGTTAAGCCTTTTTTTTTTTTCTTTCCCTCCCTAAGACACGCAGAGAAGCAGCCCACAGACTCCAAACCAGTCCACCCAGTTCTTTATCCGACTCCATGTTTTGCTCCAGCTTTACACAAAAAAAATTGTCTATAAAGCTCCTGAGTGACGTCCCCCCAGCGTGAGGGAAGGTGGACGTGGAGAAAAACCAAGTCGCTGCCTTCCTCTACCAGACATCCTTGTAATATTAAATGAAAGCTTAAAAAAAAAAATAAAATAATTAATAATCGTTTAAGAAAACCCAGCCCCACCTTCCCACTCCAGCAGCACCAGTACACAGCGGGTTTGGAGACCTGCTCAGCTCGGCACGTGCCCGAGGGCCTTTTTTGGGCCAGTTGAATTCATCTTCTCTTGCCAGTCCATGAGCTGATGCCTCTCAGAAAAGCAGAGCCATAAAAGAAGCCCTCACGAAGGGTTTTTAGGTCCCAAGGGCAAATTTCTACCGACCTCCGGTCACTTCAAAGCCTTGGAGTTCCAGCAATTAAGCAGCACGTTATCATTAACGGCTGTTCAGAGCAAGGAGGTCCCCTCCAAGAAAGAAAAACCCGAGGAACCAAGGGCTCGGGGGCTTTCCAGAGGGTGCCCAGAAGTTTCCAGATCTCTGCTCGTGTCCTTTGTGCTGGAAGCGAAGGGTCTTCATGCAGGACGAGAGGATGGCGGGTGATCCTCCTCCTCCTCCTCTCTATTTTAAGATGATGTGGTAACTGTCATTGGTTTCAGCTGCAGAAGAAACAAAGCTCATGAGCCAACAGCAGAGGAACCCGCTGGCCCGGGTGGATCCGACATAGAAGATCCCCCCAAAAAACCCCGGGAGGGAAATAACAAGCCATTTACTCACCTTTCATGGTGTCCAGAACGAAACAGGATTCGTCTTGGAAGTTCTGGATCATCTGGAAGAAAAAAAAAAAGCCAGCTGAGCCCTGGTTTAAACCCAGCAGAAGCGTTTCTCAGCCCAACGTGAAGGCTTTGTGTTCCAAGATTGAGGACTAAGGAGCCTCAAAGCTTCTAGCAAAAGGGCTTGAAGCTGCTCGGGCAGGAGCTCAGAGCTCTAGGAGGTAGGAAAGGCCCCAACTGTAAATATTTCTTCCTTCCTCCAGCTCCCGGGAAGGGAAGACCTGAACCAGTGACTTGAGAGAAACCACTGAATACTGGGATGGCGGGTTTGAAAGCAAAGTCCTCTCACAGCAAGTCCCCGGCTGATTTTCGGGGGGAAAAAAAAAAAAAAACCTCCTTGGTTTTGGGGCAAAAAAACCCCAAAAAACCTCCCTGGTTTTGGGGAAAAAAAAAAAAAAACACCTCCCTGGTTTTGGGGCAAAAAAAAAACCTCCCTGGGTTTCGGGCAAAGCCAGATGAAACCCAAGAAACCCAAGAAGAAGGAGGGTGGACCTGGACCTGTCCGCAGCCCAGCATCCCCAGACCTCAAGGATTAACTCCCAATCCCTCAGAAACGGGAGGGGATGGAGCAGGGCCCTTCCTGAAGGTCCCAGGGCACCCACTACCCACCCCCAACCTCCCCGGTGGAGCTCAGACACGAACCAGCTGAAGCAACTCGGAGCAAGAGGCCCAGAAGAAGAGGCCATTACCTCATCACTGATGAGCACGTGGATCCCTGTAGGACCTTGCTTGTAAATCTGGCTGATCTGTTGGGAGGAGATGCTGAAGAGCTGGGCCAGCTTCTCCGTCAGCTCCACCGCCGTCAGCTCCTCCAGATAAATAGCATGGTAGACTGCGAGGAGAATCCCACAAGGACATGGGTGGGAAGGGACCTCTGGAGATCATCTACTCCAACCCCCCCGGCCAGAGCAGGGTCACCCAGAGCAGGTTGGATTCATCCTGGGGGGGGTTGAATGTCTCCAGAAAAGGAAACCCCACTACCTCTCTGGGCAGCCTCTTCCAGGGCTCTGCCACCCTCAAAGTCAAGAAGTTCCTCCTCGTGTTGAGATGGAACTTCTCATGTTCCAGTTTGTGCCCGTTTCCTCTTGTCCTGTCACTGGGCACCACTGGAAAAAGACCGGCCCCATCCTCCTGACCCCCACCCTTGATGAGATCCCCCCTCAGCCTTCTCTTCTCCAGCCCCAAAAGCCCCAAGTTCCTCAGCCTTTCCTCATAAGGAAGACGCTCCAGGTCCCTAATCTGGACGAGGAGATGGGAGGCCACTGGTGCTGAGTGCCCGTGGGGAGCAGCAGCGGGGCTGGAAACCACATTTCTGCTGGTTGTTATTTTCTCCCTCTCCCTCCACCCAAACCCGGGTGCCCCCAGAGAGGTTTTGGGAGCCCTTACCAAAAAAAGTACTGGTGACGGCATCCCCATCTTCGTGTTTCTGCTGGAGGTCCCTCAGCTGCTGGGACTCCTGGCACACGTAGATGGTCAGTCTGGGCCGCACCATCCTAGGGAGAGAGCAGGGAGTGAAAGCCACCGGGTTTGCTCAAGGACAACACTTTGCCAACGCTTTTCCCTCCCTGGTATCCTCAGAAAGAAAAAAGGAGATGGACAGACTCAGCTCGAAGCAAAACCATCCTGGGCATCCCCATCCTGCTGATGCACCGAGGCTGGAGCAATCCCAAATCCAGGCTGGGAAGAGAATGGACGGACTGGGAGCAGCCCTGAGGAGAAGGACTTGGGGGTGTTGGTGGAGGAGAAGTTCCACACGCCCCAGCAACATGAGTTGGTAGCCCAGAAAGCCACTGGCAACCTGGGCTGCACCCCCAGCCCTGTGGCCAGCAGGGCAAGGGGGGGGATTCTGTCCCTCTGGGGAGACCCCCCCTGCCCTCAGTGCTGCCTCCAGCTCTGGGGCCACCAACATCAGAAGGACACGGAGCTGTTGGAGCGGGGCCAGAGGAGGCCCCGGAGATGCTGGGAGGGCTGGAGCCCCTCTGCTGGGAGGGGGGCTGAGAGAGTTGGGGGGGTTCAGCCTGGAGAAGAGAAGGCTCCAGGGAGACCTTGGAGCCCCTTCCAGTCCCTCAAGGGGCTCCAGGAGAGATGGGGAGGGACTCTGGATCAGGGAGGGGAGTGATAAGACGAGGGGGAAGGGTTTGACACTGAAAGAGGGGAGATTTAGGTGAGATCTTGGGAGGAAATTCTTTGGTGTGAGGGTGGTGAGAGCCTGGCCCAGGTTGGCCAGAGAAGCTGTGGCTGCCCCATCCCTGGAGGGGCTCAAGGCCAGGTTGGAGGGGGCTTGGGGCAACCTGGGCTGGTGGGAGGTGGCCCTGCCCAGGGCGGGGGGGGCACTGGGGGGGCTTTAAGGTCCCTTCCCACCCAAATCTGTGACTCTCTGATCTTCTATGACTTCACACCTCTGCCGATCCACAGACACCCACCGAGGGACCCTGCCTCATTCCAAAGGCTCCCCCAACCTTTCACCTGCTGCGAGGGTGGCACTGGGGGGGGGCTTTAAGCTCCCTTCCCACCCAAACCATGATTCTATGATGGAGCAAAGGTTTTGGTGAGAAGGGGATGAAGGTGGCATGGGGACATGGTGCCAGCTGGCTGCCCAGCAACCAAATCGGATCGTTCCCCAGTTAAACACCAGTCCCTGCTTCTCCAGGGAAAGGGGGAAAGGAATATTCCCTTTCCAGGAAGGTAATTCCCCCAAGAGACTGGTCAGAGGATGGAGGGAACAGGAACTGCATCCACAGGACTTTCTGCCTCGTGGTTGGATTCTCTGGCCCTCAAAGAGTGAGATAATTTCTAACACTTCCCTCCCACATGGATTTACTTCCCGAAATTCCAGAGCCATTACCCGGCTGGCCACATTATCAGATTTGACTGAAAAAGGTTCAGGGAGGTTCACCGAACACTCTTTTCCAGCAAGAGGCGAGCAAACAGCTGAAAACAAATCCCATTTACCCACCAGCAGCTTTTAAGCAAACAACGCACCGTCCTTTTAAGGCGTTGAAGAGGCGGATGCCGTCCGCAGGGCCGCAGATCTGGATCACGTCTTCCCTGGTCAGCTTCAGCAAGTCTGCACCTAGTTTTAAAAATCAAAAAAAAAAAAAGCACACAAAGGAGAGAAAAATGACACAATCCAGCCCAAAATGTCCAGGATTGGGGGATAGGGGGGTGTCTCTGGGCACCGTAGGTGTGTCAGATCCCCCTTCCCCCCCTCCTCGCAGAGCTCACCCTGTTCCTAAATTCCTTCTGCCTCCCCCCAAAGGAGGCTTTTTTTTTTTTCCCCAAAAACTGGTTTTGCAAGAACGTGTTTGGGTAGAACCTTATCATTTACAGCCTGGCCACCCAGCGCCTCGCTGACCCTGGATAAGGGAGACCGTATCGCCAGGAAAGGAGAAGAAAATACACACAAAATAGATCTTTACATCCAGCGTTTTCCCCCAAATCAGTGTTTCTTGGCCTGTTTTAGGATCAGAGGGCGCTGCCAGAGAAACCACCCCAGTCCCCACCGCTCCGGCAGTTAAGAGCGAGGCGTGAAATGAAGGACACGGCTCTGGGGAAGCCAAGTTTTATTGTGTGATGAAAAAAAAAAAAAAAAAAGATGAGATTTTTTTTTTAAAATCATTTGTATTTGCGAGGGACAGAGGAAGGCGGGCTCAGGAGCGAGGGGAGGCACGGAGAAGGGACAGGCACGGAGAAGGGACGGCGTCACCCACCTGAGAAATTCCTGAAAAGGCGAGAGAAAGTAGAGAAACGGTTTCGGTGCAGCCACTGCTGGGCCTCCTGGGGGGTGCTGGTGGGCAAGAGGTTCTGCAACGTAGGAGAAGAAGGGTCAGAGCCTCAGAGGTGACACGGGAAACGTTTCCAGTGGGGAACGGGCACAGATCAGCTCAATCAGCCTTTAGAATCGGTCTTAAATCGAGAAATAAAGTGCCAGGCTCCCAACACAGGATAAAGGCTGCAGCCGGGAGAGGTTTTGATTCAAAAAGGTTTCAGAGGGGACAGGGAAAGAGGAAGGAAGGAAAAGGGAAAGCACAGCGAAGATCAAGGCGATAAGAAAAGCTCCAAAGAGCTCGCTCACAGCCCCACATTTTTTTTTTCCCCAAAGAGTCGAAAAGAAGTCATAACTCCCCAAAAGTGTTAAATTAAGAGTGGTCTCTTCCCCACAGAAGTGCAGCCATCCGCAGACCCGCCCCAGCTCCCTCCCCAAAATCCCAGTTTCCGACCTGCGCACCGTCCTTACCACAAGCATAAGCTCGGAGGTGTGACTTACATCTGTGATCGGAGGGGGTGGCTCGGGCTGATGGTTTGGGGAGCCATTGCTGGGGTGGGGAGGGGAAAAAAACAAAAGCCAGAAAAAAGCAAAACACGAGGTTAACGAGATCCCGACACGGAGGAACCACCTCCCTCCCAGTCCCATAACCAGGAGGATCGGAACACAGATGTGGGGGCAGCACCGTCATCACAGCGGCACAATATCTGGGGAGAAGGAATGGGTTTTGGAGGAGTATTATCGCAACGGGGAAAGGCAGAGAGAAGCAGGCCGGAAGCTGAACGTAGGGGGAAAAACTGCTGATCAAACCCACACAGGTTTCTCATGCTGAAGATGAGCCAACAGCTTGCCCAGGTGGCCAAAAGGCCACCAGCATCCTGGCTTGTAGCAGGAAGAGCGTGGCCAGCAGGACTGGGGCAGTGACGGTCCCCCTGGACTGGGCACTGGGGAGGCCCCACCTCGAGGGCTGGGTGCAGTTTTGGGCCTCTCTCGACCAAAAAAGGACATTGAGGGGCTGGAGCGGGTCCAGAGAAGGGCAACGGAGCTGGTGAGGGGTCTGGAGAAGAAGGAGAAGGGGCTGGAGAACTTGTGAGGAGCAGCTGAGGGAGCTGGGGGGGTTCAGCCTGGAGAAAAGGGGGCTGAGGGGAGACCTTCTCGCTCTCTCCAACTCCCTGAAAGGAGGGTGGAGCTGGGGGGGGGGTCGGTCTCTTTTCCCAAGGAATGAGAGGAAACGGCCTCATGTTGCTCCAGGGGAGGTTTAGGATGGATTTGGGGAACAATTTCTTCCCCAAAAGGGTTGTCAACCATCGGAAGAGGCTGCCCAGGGCAGGGGTGGGGAGACCATCCCTGGAGGGATCTAAAAGCCGGGCTTGGGAACACGGGGCAGTGATGGTTGGTCAGTGTTGGGTTGATGGTTGGCCTGGATGATCTCAAAGGTCCCTCCAACCCGGGCAATTCCATGATTCTATCAATCTCTCGCACAGGGAGAAATGAAGAACCACCATCTTTCTCCAGACTCACCCTTCGCCAATGGAGAAACTGCTGTGCGAGCTGTTGAAGCCGGGGGACGGAGCGTTGTTGACGTACGTTATCTCTGGCCAGGGAGAGCACTGGAAAGGAAAAACCAGAAGAGTCAGAGGATTGAGATGAGATCTGGGGAAGAACATTTCACAGCCAGTTCCTTGTCTCCGGTGGGTGAGAAAAGCCAGATTTCATTAAAACCATGATGCCAACCGCCCCGTGAGAGAGGAAACCCACCTCGGTGAGTATCGTGGTCTCGTAGGAAGGCTGGTATTTCTCTTTCTCGTGAGGTGTTCTCTTCTCCATCTTTTCCCTGTCCGTCTTCTGCTTCCGATCGGCTCCTTTGGGCTGGAAAGGAGAGATTCCAGTTAGAAAAGTGGCCTGGAAGGGCGGCAGGAGACGGGTGGATACATGTCCAAGAAATGCAAGCAGCAGAAGAGGTGACTGGTCCTTCTGCTCACCCACTCCTTGCTTTACAGAGGGGAAAAGGAAGAAGGCTGGGACTGTCTTTGTGGAGGATTAACTAGAGCCACGGCATCACTTCTGTAACGACTCCCACACCCCTAAAAAGGGACCTGGAACATCTGAAGGAGGTGAAATGTTTTTCGGAAGAAACTTGTCCCAACAGCGAATGCTGGGCTCCAAGGGGACATCAGAAACCGGCCTTTGTCCCCTGCACCTTCATCCACTGCTCTGAGAGGTGGCATTTCAGTGGCACAAACTGCTCCAGAGCATTAAAGCTCAATGATGTCCTTGCCACGACCTCAAAAAAACACGTGCTCTCTCACACGCAAGATTTTACCCGCTGCCTTTATCAAATGCTCAAAGCCCTGGGGAAAGCAGGAGGTGAGAGAGCACCTTTATAACCACCCGGTGCTCTTCTGCTCCCCATGGCAGAACCCTAGAGAAATTCCCTCAAAACTTTGCCATGTGGGCTCTGCCTCCACCCAAAAGCAGAAGGAATTTGGTGGACCGACACAGCTGCCTGCCAACATGCGGATGCTTCCCCCAGCTGGAGCACTGGGACCAGTTCTGGGTTCCCCAGTTCCAGAAGGACTGGGAACTGCTGGAGAGAGCCCAGCAGAGGGCTACAGAGATGCTGAGGGATTGGAGCATCTCTCTTAGGAGGAGAGGCTGGGGAACTTGGGTCTGTTTAGTCTGGACAAGACTGAGAGTGGTGAGAGCCTGGCCCAGGTTGGCCAGAGAAGCTGTGGCTGCCCCATCCCTGGAGGGGTTCAAGGCCAGGTTGGAGTGGACTTGGAGCAACCTGGGCTGGTGGGAGGTGCCCCTGGATGAACTTTAAGGTCCCTTCCAACCCAAACCAGTCTATGATTGTTCTTGGCTTACTGGTTTTGGAGCCTCAACAGCATCCGGACTCAATCGACAGAGAGGAACCAGCAGGAGAGCAGCAACACAAGCCAAGAAGGACCAAGAAGCCCTTTTGGGGGCAACTCGGCCACAGTCCCACACCTGGGACGTTCACTGGGGCTGTGGCGTGAACTGGGACCAATGCTCAGTTTGTTTCTCAGGGTGGAAAGGCCACCCAAGGGCCAAGGTACCTTGAAGACCTTGATCTGGCAGCTGGCAGAGTGGAGGTGCTCCGTGTACTCCCCGTTCTCGTTCTCCTTGAAGGTGTCAATCTGGACCCGAAAGGGAACCCCCTTTTCTCCTCCGTGCTTGCGCATGGTGAACTCCGTGCTGATGCAGTGAACCTAGAGAGAGGGGAGGAGAAGGCATCCCAACGTCAGGAGTTCCACCACACCTTTCCCATTCCCCTCCTGGTAGCCAGGAAGGTATCCCCGAAAAAGCCAGCCCGGTGAGAAGGGGGAAATAAAGAACCGGGATGGGATCGCACCAGCACGAAGGAGTTAAGGGGATGTCACACAGCAGAGGTGGAGCCACATTTTTTCCACGAGTTTTGCAACCTTTTTGTGTTCCCAGCAAGGCCCGGATGAGCAGGGCAGGGAGTTCAGCTCCACCAGCCTCCACACGCCGCAGCCTGTTCCTCCGGGGAGGGCCAGACCTCCCAGAGGGATTTCAGGCAGCGGCGAGATGCGCAAAAGCATCCAAGCGAGACGGGGGACCCAAACCACGAAACCAGAGGAGCCTAAACCATCCCAAAAATGTGTAAAACCACTTATTGGTGGTCAACCATGCCTTTTAACACGCAAACTGCTGCTCGGGGCAGGAGAAGAGGGTATTTTAGCTGATGTCCTTCTACCACTGTAGCATCTGGGTCCAAGTTAAAAAAAAGCATCCTCTCCCCCCTTGGAAAACTCCTATTTTTCCCCCCTAAATTCCTGCAACAGGAGTTTTCCAGCTTCTTTTGTACCTGGATGAACACAGAAGTCCTCTTTGAAGGATCCCACAGAAACTCCACCGTATTGAGCTGGGTGGGGTTTGCTCTGGGGTCGATGATGCCCACGGACATGGGGATATCTGCAGGGGCACACACAGAGAACAAGCTGCGGTTTGGAGGAGGAGAAGGAAGAGATTCCTTCCATGTGGAAGAACCAAAAGCATCTCTTGAAGTCTAGAATTGTGACAGCACTTTGTCCCTTGAAAACAAGAGAAGGAGGCCACTTTGGGCACCCACGTCTCCTCCAGCCCCAGACAAGGTGCTGCCCCATGGACTCACCGATGTCCAATATCCTGTCCCCAGGTCTGTTCCACCGCCAGCCCTCCAGCTGCTGGTGCTCCGTGTACTGCAGCCGCCGGTCATGGAACACCACCCGGAATATGCTCTGGAGAGGGGAGAAACCATCAATTCCTGGAGCTGCCGCAGGAAACCTGACGGTTTTCAAGCTGGGAGGCATTTCCCAGTGGGAGAAAAGGGGTCAATGAGGGGGGCAGAGGCACCCGAAAGCTTCAGGAAGAAGTCAAAGCAATAAAAGAAAACCCAGATGGGGACAGAAACACGGAGGCTGCAGCTTATTCCCAAAACCTAATCAATCAGAAACAACCTCTTGGCTTGAGCCTGGGCCCCATGAGACTGGTGGGACACCAGCAGCCAGACTGGGAAGGGAAAAGAGACCTTCCCCCTCCAAGGGAGAGGGACCCCCAAACATGCTGTAAGGGGGGAGGCTGCAGGACAAGGTCTCACCCTCTGCTCCCCATGGCAGGAGACATCCCCAGTTGGACACCCAAACCAGTGCTCCCCCCCTCACCTTGACCAGTTTCCCATTTATCTCCGGCAGCTCCCCGATTTTCCTGTTGTCCAGCATCCGGATTTCATAGGACTGACCTGGGGGAAAGAAGACAAGGGGCACCTCATCGTCAGTCAGGGATGAGCCTTCCCTGCAGCACCTCCTCTGGCATTTTGACACCTTTTTCTGCCACACTTGATCTTTTTGCCACGTTTTAGCGAGGGGCCGTGGGAGCAGGAGCCATTCCAGCCCCTCTCCAGGAAAAGATAATCCTCCCCCCTTCCTCCTGCAGCGGAACTTTCCAGGAATTGCCCTTTATTAACCCAAGATTGAGAACAGGGAAGAAATGGGTTGCACACGCCTTTGGTCACCAACCCTGATCTTCCAGTTCTGCCTGAAAGCAGCAGGGACAACCTGAACGTGTAAAACACACCCGCTGCAGAGCACCCCCCAATTAACCACCTTCCGGCACACGGATTTTAATTAGGTTAAATCCTACAGGTGATTTGCTGCCCTAAGAGGAGGGGAAACAAGGGGAAGAAAGGGGTGCTTCCAAGCTGGAGCAATATGGAATTAACCATCGAGGCACCTTCCTTTCCCAAAGGGAAGTTTCCACAGGCAGAATGGCATTTTTTTTAGGGAATTTAGAGGGGGCGCACACGGCCTGTGGAGGGCATGGGTTGGTATTTTTTTTTTTTTCACGGAATCACAGAATTGTCAGAGTTGGGAGGGACCTTCTAGAGATCATCGAGTCCAACTCCCCGGCCAAAGCAGGGTTGCCCAGAGCACATCACTCAGGAGCATCCAGGTGGGGCTTGAAGATCTCCAGAGAAGGGGACTCCACACCCTCCCTGGGCAGCCTGTTCCAGGGCTCTGCCACCCTCCCAGGAAAGAAGTTCCTCCTCGTGTTGAGATGGAACTTACTATGGCCCAGTTTGTGCCCGTTTCCTCTGTCCTGTCACTGGGCACCACTGGAAAGAGTCTGGCTCCATCCTCCTGACCCCTATCCTTGATGAGATCCCCCCTCAGCCTTCTCTTCTCCAGACTAAAAAGCCCCAGTCCCTCAGCCTTTCCTCATCAGGGAGATGCTCCAATCCCTCCAGCATCTTTGTAGCCCTTTGCTGTCTCCAGCAGTTCCCTGTCTCTCTGGAACTGGGGAGCCCAGAACTGGTCCCAGTGCTCCAGTTGTGGCCTCCCCAGTGCAGAGCAGAGGGGCAGAATGACCTCCCTCCACCTCCTGGCCACACTCTGCCCCACGCAGCCCAGGACTCCATTGGCCTCTTGGCCACAAGGGCCCATTGCTGGCTCCTGGAGAGTTTCCCATCCACCAGGAGCCCCAGATCCTTCTCCTCAGAACTGCTTTCCAGCAGGTCCATCCCAAACCTCTAGTGGTGCCTGGAATTCTTCCTCCCCAGGTGCAGGACCCTCCACTTGCCCTTGGTGAACCTCATGAGGTTCTTTGCCCAGCTCTCCAGCCTGTCCAGGTCACCCTGGACGGTGGCCCAGCCCTCTGGAGCGTCAGCCAGTCCTCCCAGTTTGGTACCATCAGCATTTTTCTCACCTTGGTTGAGATAAGTGAGGGTCTCGTCGTGGAGTTTGACGGCGGGGGAGGTGGCAGCGCACAGCACGTACTGGAAAGGCAGGATTTTGTTCTCGTTTTCAGGGGGCAAACTGGATTCTTCCTGCTTGAAGATGGGCAGGGCGAGGACGTCGCTGTGAAGAGATTTGGCAGAGAAATTCATTTGGGCTCTGGCTACAGAGAGGTGCTGCCTTTGGTATTTAGTACCTCCTCCTAGGAAGAGCTTTGAGCTTTTTTTAGTTAAAAAAAAACCAAAAACCACATACCCTGATATATCTCTGCAGAACTGCAAAGGAGCATTAAACCAGATTGAGTAGTTTTAAAAAAGGACCTGACCACGTGGCTCTTGATAAAGCTTTTTTCAAGGTAGCCTCCCCAGCCACCCAAACCCCACGTATTTCATGCCTCAGATGTGATCCAGACTGAAGCCCAGCTCCTCCGGCACCGCTTGTGCCTCAGCACAGGAGGGACCCACGCAGAACGACACCAGTAAACACCCATCCTCTTCCTCGTGGGACCAGTCCCCTCACCTCCCCCAGCAAACCTAACCCCATCCCCACACGGAGCAGCCAGGAGCTCCTCAACGCCCCGGGAAAGGCTTGGCAGGAATTTCAAGCCTTGGTCAGGTCAAGGTCAGCAATTTTCTCCCCATCCTCTGTCCTTATAAAACCCCCCCGTGGCCTCAGCGAACAGGGGGGGCAGCCAAAGAGGAGACAGAGACCTCAGGGCACGTTGAATGTGGGGGGGACAGACGGTCAGAGCCCCAAAACCTCCCTCCCACTGCTGTAACCTGCTGCACAACACACACCAAGAGCTTGGTGGAGCAAATCCTCAAGGAAAAGGACCCTTCCAGAGGGACACCAGCAGGAGATGGACCCCCAACCTTCCCCAAACTCCTGGACGAGCCCCCCAGCCCCACGAGTCCTTTTGCTGGGCACCACAAAACCAGCCTGCCCTGACCCACAGCCAGAGCCTTTCCCATGGAGCTCTGAAGATGCTCCGTGTCACCCACGGCGTGGGATGTAGGAGAAACCAGACCCAGGGTTCCGAGATAACCACAGGAATCTCTTTTATACCTCAAGCTCCAGGCCTCCTGCCAAAAGCCACCAAAACTCCTGCCCAACCTCCATCTAGGGACAGGAGGAACCGCCCCGGGGTTGGGCATCAGGGTGGCTTCACCACATACCATTAACCTGCAACAGCCTGAGCACCTTCCTGGCCATCAGGTTAGAAAAGAGAAGTTCTCCAGAAGGTCCATGGAGCCACACGGAGCCGCTCCAGTTGGGACGAGCTCGGGCTCATCACCCTCAAACCCCGTGCCACCAACTTTTCCCAGGAGAAGGATGTCTCCAGATCTTTGTGATCACATCTCCACCCCTCCCTGGCCATCACAGACACTTTTCTATACTCAAAAAACCACGTGGCAACAAGAACCTCCTGGATAATGTTAATTTAAAAGCCATCCATGATACCCCCGAGCCTACGGACACGGATTTAACAGAAATGGGTTCAGAACCTGACTCTCAGCAGTTGTTTTGGGCCATAACAACGGCCAAGAGCGATTACTTCGTAACCCCTAAACCAGAACATCCTCCCAACCTCAAAAGCAGAGCCTGGGCAAACATATCAGGACATGGACATGCTGCCGGGGCCACCAAGAGCCATCCCACCATCCCCAGATGAATCACGGGCTGGGGACAGAGCAATTTGGGTCCCTTGGAAGGGCAGTAAGGAAGCTCTAAGCCCCGAGGAAGAGTCAGGTCACCTTCCTCTCCTGTTACAGGCTCCTGGGCTCAGGGGATCACAAGGAAGGAGGAGTTAAATCTTGAGTTGAACATTAAAAGCATTTCCCAAGGAAAAAATTGGACTTATCTGGCCAAATACCAGCTCCCACCCTAAGAGGGCTTTAACCCTTTGGTCTCCAGAGAGCAAACATCCACCTCTCTGCAAGTAACACCCATCGCTGCCGCCCAAACCCGAGCAGGAGAGCCCTTCTCTGCCCAAATCCCAACTTATCCCACGTTACATGGGTGCCCTGGTCCCAGCACGGAGGCACGTGCACACAATTAGGCAAATTACACAACCCGGAGGACACGCTCCAGCTCAATTAGCAGAGAAACGGCGTTTCCTCCTCCCGCAGAAGGATTTCTCATCCGAGGGGAAAGGACCCAGCGGGGACGGCAGCCATCCCTGTAAGAAAGCACAAGGTGCGAGGATGGGGAGGCACCAGCATTAATTTTCTGTGCCCAAATGGACGGGCAAATTAATTTAAAAGCTACACCCTGCAAAAATGCTCTTCCCCTGCAGGCACGAGGGCTCCTTTTCCTCGCAGGCTTTGACACGGTTTTGCTTCAATCCCGCTTCCCAAACCTCAGGAAACCCTCAGATTTTGCTCTTTCTTTGTATTCACCTCGCACAAAACCACTCCGGGGGCAACAGGAGCAAATCTCAACTGTGACCCTCCCGCAGAAAGAGCACGTCACCGTCATCCCAGCTTCCCCCCTGTGGGCACCGAGCTCCCCCATGATGCCGGATCGCCATTAGGGCGGCTGAAAAAAATCACTGGCTGCTTTTTGGGGGCTCCAGAAGGTCCACGTGGCCACTAACACCACTGGGACACTGACCAAGAGCAATGGCAGAGCCAGCCCTGCAAAAAATCTCCCCAAATATAAGACCCATGTTGGCTGAGACCCCGCACAACCACGACCCAAACCTCACTTTTTTTTTTTTTAATTGCGATCTCCAAAAAGGGAAATCCCTTCAGGGGAGTCGCACCCCTGTATTTCTGGAAGGAGAGTCCGAGCCAATTAATCAGGAATAATCATCAAGCAAAGGATGACTGGTTTTTACAAGCAGCTCTGAGGGAAGCGGAGCCGCTTTTTGGTGTGAATCCGGACACACGGAGGGGTCGGCGGAGCTTCGATGAGACACCTCGGTCTGCGGGGACAGTTAAATTATATAAATATTAAATTCTAGATATGGCATGGTTATAAAACAGCAAGGGAAAGCTCAGCATCTCCTGGGCTTGGTGCCTTCACGTCATCTCCAGGGGAAGGACAACCTCAGCCACGACCTGCGAGGAGTTTCATGGCAGCACTTCGTTATTTGGCCTCCTGCTCGTCTCCCAGTGACACCCAGTTCAAGAAAAGTCATTTTATGGGCTTTTTTTGGGGGAAGCTGGGAGGCCTTCAGTCAGCGACACCCCACGAGCAGCCCCCCGTGATGTACCCCCCCAAAACCCAGCAGCCACCAGTGGGTTCTTCTTTAGCCAAACCCACAGTCCTCCCAGCTCCAAAGGCACCTGGAAAAGTTGCTGCAACTCCCAGGATACACCTCCCTTTGAAAAAGACCCCCACAATATTTCATGTGCAATTGAACATGCTTTTGGGGAAAGACTTAAGACAAAGACTTAAGGCTTAAAGTTTTGGGGTGGGAGAGAATGGCCTGGAAAAGAAGGGAAAAGCCATAATTACATGAAAACTCTGCGGATGGAAGAGTTTGGTCAATGCCCGATTATCACCCCCCAAGCCACCTTTTTTCTCCTAAAAACCTAATTCCGAGGAAAAACAGTAAGGCCAAGAATTCAGGCAAAGCACAATCCTACAGTGAAAAATCAAAGAAGAAGAAAAGCTTCCAGCCCAAGCAACAACCCTCTTCCTCCAGCACCACCTACCAGCGCCTGTTCCTGGGGTTGTAACATGCCTCTTCCATGGGGAGAAGGACCCAGGGGAGGGAAAAAAAACCCACGGGGGAAGCACAGAAAAGCCTCAAAAACTCTCAAAACCCCTTGAACGGGAGGTGCTTGTTGAAATCTCTCTCCCTCTTCCCGCGACGGGGAGAGAAAATGTCAGATGTCAGGAGAGGAAGGTCGGAGCTCTCACCTACGGGGGCACCCGCTCTATTTACGGGCAAGAAAAAGGCTCTGAAAAAGAGAGTCGGGTTTCAGACAGTGGAGAGAGAGAGCCCAGCTTTGGGCTCAGCTCATCCAAAATCCATCTCAAAGCCCTTCTGCACCAGTAAAACCAGCTTGGAGAAAAGCTTTGCAGTGGGTTTGGCGCAGGGAAAGTAGAGTTGGGAAAGCTCCGGAGCTGAAAATCCATCCTGTGGTTGGTAAAGGATGTAAACGCTCCCAAGAAACGCTCCCAGCTGGGAGATTTCCTCCTGCAATTACAGCTTCCATCCACGACCCACGGGTTTGAGCTCTATGGGGACACGTTAAGATGAGCCACGAAACCCCCCGAGAGGGAAGCATTTGTCCCCTTGCCCAAAAGGAATTGGAAAGGGGAGGAAAAGGAGCTTTGAAGCATCACATTTCCCCCCAAGAGGGAAGCGTTTGTCCCCTTGCCCAAAAGGAATTGGAAAGGGGAGGAAAAGGAGCTTCGAAGCATCACGGTCCCCCCCCCAGAGTAAAGCTGGATTTCCCCTGCACAGGTGGGAAACTCATTCCCTCCCTCCCCATCAAAGGTAACGCTGGAGGAATCCCTCCTCCGAGCTCCCACCCCTTTGAGGCTTCGATTTTTCCCCAAGGATTCCTATGAAACAAACCCTGAAGGCTGTGAGAGGGATAGCTTCGGGAAGGTGCTGGCTCTCCTCCTCCCTGGAAGGCAGGATGAGAAGAGCTGCTCTTCCTCTGGAAAAGGACTGGGAGCCGCTTTCCAGCCTGTTTTACCGGGAGCCACCACCCGATGGGTCCTTTTTCATTCCGATTTTTACCATTTCCAGTTGCAGCCCCCTCAGAAAGCCCCAGTCTTGGCGTCAGGGCATCCTCCTCCTGGACAGTGTCACCTCCAGCCCCTTCTTCGCCGCCCGCCCCGGGTCCATGGGGAGGGATCCACCTCGTCCTCCCTTCTCCTTCCAACCGAGGGGGGTCCCCGGGATGAAAACAAGCAGAACAGAGGTTGAGTTTGAACTAATAAAGCTCTTGCTCCGAATTACGCTGAGGCAGCTCCTTCATGGATGGCACAGGGTCTGCACCGGGCCCCCGACAGAGCTAATTAATCCAGGATGGCAAGGGGGAAGCGTGTGGCTGCTCGCAGACCGGCTCGACAGACCCCATCCTGTCCCAAAACCTCATCCACGAGCTCACGCAGCCAGAAATGAGGAGCTGTGGGGTCTCAAACGATGAGCATGACCCAGGGGTCTGGTCTCGTGCTGCCCAGAGGCTCAGCCAAGCAGCTGGATGCAAGAAAGACGAAGAAAACCGGGCCCGAAGCTCAGGCCATGGATTTGTGCAATGAGGGTTGAGCATCCCACGCTACGAGGACCCGGTCCCGATCCCTCTTTGACCCCTTGGGGGGTCCTGGTCCTCCCTTTTCCTTCCAGTTTAGCTCTAAGGACGAAGCTGGCCTGACCCGAAAAACCCACGCCGGTGTTTCTCCAGGAGGATAATTAATTAGGGCAAAGCTCTGCTCCTGGGGCCATTACCAGCTGCTGCAGAAAACCAAAGCAACCCTGGGCGTGGGGTCTTGCACCCAGGGGAGGAGACGCGTGGGACGGACACCGGGCCGTTCAGCCGCACATAGAGGACATCAGGAGACCGAAGAGTTGAGTGCGGCGCAGCCCCACGCCCTCAAACACATCCCTCTCCAAAAGGGTCGCTCAGCAAAGCCCCCCTAAACCCCCCCCCGGGCTCTTTCCAACCATGACTCCCTCCCAACTTCAAGCAGCCACCACCACGTCCCAAGGCTGGTGCCAGGATAAACCCCCAGCTCCCTCCTGAACCATCCCAAAAAGCCACCAAGCGGCTTGCTTCCCCCATCTCTAGGTGTAATTTGGGGGTCCTCACCCCACCTCTGACCCCACCGAGGGGGGCCAGCCCCTCTCCCAGGGGCAGGATGGACCCTTTTGGGGGTGACCTACCTCATGCTGTAGGCTCCAGCACCCAGCTCCTGCCCGATGCCCGACAGGCTGGCATCGAAGTCCTGCACCAGTCCGGATTCGATCACCTCATCGGCCAGCGGCAGCTTGAGGGCCCAGGCCATCCTGACCCACAGACGTGGGGCGCAGGCCCCCGGGGAGGGGGCCACGTCCCCTGTGGGGGCTCCTCGGCAGCTCGCCCCTCGCAGCGGGGAGGTAAACTCGTCCCCCCTCCTTCTCCTGGGGTGGCCTAACTTGGGGACCCCCCCAAAACCCACCCCCAGGCTCCGGCACCCCCCCCTAAACCGTTCCAAGAGGCTG
>NW_015091014.1:448351-450936 GCF_001431845.1 Calidris pugnax | reverse complement strand
TTTTTAGGGGAAATTTCCCCCCCCAAATTTTTAGGGGGTAAAATCTCCCCCCCCCATATTTTTAGGGGGAAAAATCCACCCCCCATTTTTAGGGGGTAAAATCTCCCCCAAATTTTTAGGGGGTAAAATACCCCTCCCAATTTTTAGGGGGTAAAATTCACCCAAATTTTTAGGGGGAAAAATCTGCCTTCCATTTATAGGGGGTACAATCTCCCCCCAAATTTTTAGGGGGTAAGATATCCCCCAAATTTTAAGGGGGAAAAATCCGCTCCCAATTTTTAGGGGGTAAAATCTGCCTCCCATTTTTAGGGGGTAAAATCCACCCCCCGTTTTTAGGGGGTAAAATCTCCCCAAAATATTTAGGGTGTAAAATCCACCCCCCATTTTTAGGGGGTAAAATCCCCCCAAATTTTTAGGGGATATAAATCCTCCTCAATTTTTAGGAGCAAAATCCTCCCCCTCCCCAATTTTTAAGGGGTAAAATCCCCCCCCAATTTTTAGGGGGTAAAATCTTCCCCATATTTTTAGGGGATATAAATCCTCCTCAATTTTTAGGAGCAAAATCCCTCCCCAACTTTTAGGGGATAACCCCCCCCCCCAAATTTTTAGGGGGTAAAACCCTCCCCCAAATTTTTAGGGGGTAAAATCCCTCTTCCTCCTCCCCCCGTCCAATTTTTAGGGGATCTGGAAAACGTTGAGTTTACTGGTGTTTTTGAGGGTCTGGCGGCGGTTGCAGAACCAGACGCGGACGACTTCGCGGTCGTAGTTGAGCTCCTTGGCGATGTCAGTGATCTCCTGGCCGGTGGGGAGGGCGTTCTTCTCGAAGTAGGCGTTGAGGGCCTCGATGGCCTGGGGGGTGAAGGAGGTGCGGCGTTTCCTTTTTTTGGAAGGTTCTCCCCCCACGAATTCCATCAGGTTTTGTTGCCCTTCCCGGTTCCTCAGCTCCGCTTCGCTCAACCATTTCTCCAGCACTGGTTTCAGCTTCTGGGCGCTTTTGGGAGTGATGTCCAACTTCTCGAACCTGCCCCCCGGGGAGGGAAAAAAATAATAAATCGGGGAATGGGGGGGACACACAGTGCTGGGGCGGGGGACACCTGGGGACACCCACTGCCACGGGGTCGGGGGCACCCGGAGAGACCACATCGAGGAGCGACACCACGGTGAGGGGCTTCACGGGGAGAGACCCCACTCTCACACCTCCCTTTTACACATTTTCCTCCTTTTTGCTCATTTTCTTCCTTTTTACCCATTTTCCTCCTTTTCCCTAATTTTTCTTTTCTCCAATTTCCATCCTTTTCTTCCATTTTCCTCCTTTTCTCCATTTTTCCTCTTCTCCAATTTCCCTCCCTTTCTCCATTTTTCCTCCTTTTCTCCAGTTTTCCTCCTTTTCTCCATTTTTCCTCCTTTTCTCCATTCTTCCTCCTTTTCTCCATTCTTCCTCCCTCTCCCTAATTTTCTTTTTCTCCAATTTTCCTCCTTTTCTCCATTTTCCTCCTTTTCTCCAATTTTCCTCTTTTTCTCCATTTTCTTCCTTTTCTCCAATTTTCCTCTCATTTTCCTCCTTTTGCCTAATTATCCTTTTCTCCAATTTTCCTCCTTCTCTCAATTTTTCTCCCTCTCCCTAATTTCCCCTTCATCCAACTTTCCTTTTTTCCCCTTTTTCCTCCTTCTCCCCCATTTGCCTCCTTCTCCCTAATTTCCCTTTTCTCCAATTTTCCTCCATTTCTCTATTTTCCTCCTTCTCTCCAATATTCCCCTTTTCTCCATTTTTCCTTCCTCTCCCTAATTTCCCTTTCCTCCAATTTTCCTCCTTTTTTCCAATTTTCCGCCTTCTCTCTAATTTTCCTCCTTTTCCCTAATTTTCCTTCCTCTTCCTAATCTCCCTTGTCTCTAATTTTCCTCCTTCCCACCTATTTTCCTCCTTTACTCTATTTTCCTCCTTCATTCCAGTTTTCCTCCCTTTCTCCAGTTTCCCCCCTTTCTCTACTTTTCCTCCTTTTTTCCAACTTTCCTCTTTCTCCAATTTTCCTATTTTTCTCCAATTCCCCCCCTTTCTCTACTTTTCTTCCTTTGTTCCAACTTCCCCCTCTTTCTCCAATTTTCCTATTTTTCTCCAATTTGCCCCCTTTCTCCAATTTCCCCCCTTTTTCTACTCTTCCTCCTTTTTTCCAACTTTCCCCTCTTTCTCCAAGTTTCCTATTTTTCTCCAATTTCCCCCCTTTCTCTACTTTTCCTCCCTCTCCCCAACCTCCCCCTCTTTCTCCAATTTCCCTCCCATTTCCTTCCTCTCCTCCAACTCCCCTCCTTTCCCCAATACCCCCCCCTCTGTTTTCCCTCCCATTCCCCGATTTCCCTCTCTTTCCCGGTTGCCCCCGGGGGGGGTTGGTGGCCCCCGGTACCTGCAGATGGCCGACTGGCTGTAGGCAGGTCCCTCGGTGGCCGTCAGGGCCTGTCCCACCTGCGTCTGCGTCAGCCCCAGGGACAGACGCCGGATCTTGAAGTTTTTGGCGAATTCCCGGATTTCCTCCAGGTTTATCCCGTCCTCCTCCGCACTGCTGTTGGGAGCTGGGGGCTCTGCCGGGGCA
>NW_015091014.1:443442-448341 GCF_001431845.1 Calidris pugnax | reverse complement strand
GGGAGGGTGGGAGGGGGTGATACAGGGGGGGGGGGGCTGCAGTGAAATGGCCACAGAGCCACCTTGTCTCGACCCCCCCCACCCCGTAATGAGCATCCCCTTCATTAAGCTCCCTAATGAAGGCTGGGAGCCAGCGCTCATCCCCAAGGATGCTGAGCGGGGGTGGGCAGCTCCCTCTCCCCATCCCGGGGGACCCCCAGTATCCCATCCAGTATCCCTCCCAGTATCCCCAGTATCCTCTACCCATCCCAGGGCATCCCAGTCCCCAGTATCCTTCCTCCCTGGGGATTCCAGACCCTGGTATCCCCTCTCCCCTTCCCAGTATCCCCAGCATCCTCTCCTTATACCAGGGGATCCCAGTCCCCAGTATCCCTCTTCCATGGAGATTCCAGACCCTGGTATCCCCTCTCCCCTTCCCAGCATCCTCTCCCCATCCCAGGGGATCCCAGTCCTCAATATCCCTCTTCCATGGGGATCCCAGACTCTGGTATCCCCCCAGTATCCCCAGTACCCTCTCCCCATCCCAGGGGATTCCGGACCCCAGTAAATCTCTCCCCAGGGGATCCCAGTCCCTGGTTCTCTCTCTTCACAGGGGATCCCAGTCCACAGCATTCCCACCAGTAACCCCCCCCGTGACTCACTGGAGACCAGTTGGCTGACGGTGGGGGTCTCGGAGCAGGTAATGGGGACGGGCGCGGGGGATGCCTTGGCCACTGGGGCAGGGTTTGCCACCACCACGGTGGGTTGGGAGAGCGCCGGGGCCGGCTGGATGGGCTGGACCTGGGGCAGAGAAAGTTGGGGGTCAGCACCCCCAGATCAGGGGGTCCCACCTCCTCCAGCCCCACAGCTCCTCCCTGCCCACCAGCTCCATCCAACACCTTCCTTCTGCTGAGGGTGGAGGTGACCCAGGCTGGGATGGGGAGGTGACACTGGGAACCACCCAGCTCCATGTTGGGAATGTGGCCGTGACAATTCTCTACTGGGGGGTCCCACCACGTAGGTTTGGGGGTCACCAGCACCTCTGCTCACGCCCAGGTGAGGCTTGGCCACGTCCCATCCCAACTGGGACATTTGGTGGGCACAGAGAGTTGGACGCCCCATGGGGCAGGAGGGGTCACATCCCCAAGATGCCCCAAGATGCCAGCCTTGTGGTTGGGTCCAAAAGGTGCCCACGGGTTCCCAAAGCCTCATGGTTGGGTCCCAAAGGTGCCCATGGGCTCCCAAAGCCTCGTGGTTGGGTCCTAAAGGTGCCCACAGGTTCCCAAAGCCACATTGGTTGGGTCCCAAAGTGACATTGCTGGGTCCCAAAGCCACGTGGTTGGGTCCCAAAGATGCCCATGGGCTCCCAAAGCCTCGTGTTTGGGTCCCAAAGATGCTCATGGTCTCCCAAAGCCACATGGCCAGGTCCCAAAGGTGCTCACATGCCCCCAGAGCAATGTGGTTGGGTCCCAAAGCCACATGTTGGGGTCCCAAAGCCACACACCTGGGCCCCAAGGATGTTCATGTCCCCCAAAGCCACATGGCCGGGTCCCAAAGCCACATGGCCAGGTCCCAAAGATGCTCACATGTCCCCAGAGCACCATGGCCGAGTCCCAAAGACACTCACATGCCCCCAAAGCAACGTGGTTGGGTCCCGAAGCCACATACCTGCATCCCAAAGATGCTCATGTGCCCCCAGAGCACCGTGGCCAGGTCCCAAAGACGCTCATGTGCCCCCAAAGCAATGTGGCTGGGTCCCAAAGGTCCTCACATGTCCCCAGAGCACCATGGCCAGGTTCCAAAGCCACATATCTGGGTCCCAAAGATGCTTATGTCCCCCAAAGCCACACGGCTGGGTCCCAAAGCCACATGCCTGCATCCCAAAGATGCTCAAGTGTCCCCAAAACACTGTGGCCGGGTCCCAAAGGTCCCAATGTGTCTCCAAAGCCACGTGGCTGGGTCCCAAAGGTGCTCATGTGCCTCCAGAGCACTGTGGCTGGGTCCCAAAGCCACACATCTGGGTCCCAAAGCCACATACCTGTGCCCCAAGGATGCTCGTGTCCCCCAAAGCCACATGGCTGGGTCCCAAAGCCACATGGCCAGGTCCCAAAGATGCTCAGGTGTCCCCAGAGCACCGTGGCCGGGTCCCAACGGGGGGGGGCTGCAGTGAAATGGCCACAGAGCCACCTTGTCTCGACCCCCCCCACCCCGTAATGAGCATCCCCTTCATTAAGCTCCCTAATGAAGGCTGGGAGCCAGCGCTCATCCCCAAGGATGCTGAGCGGGGGTGGGCAGCTCCCTCTCCCCATCCCGGGGGACCCCCAGTATCCCATCCAGTATCCCTCCCAGTATCCCCAGTATCCTCTACCCATCCCAGGGCATCCCAGTCCCCAGTATCCTTCCTCCCTGGGGATTCCAGACCCTGGTATCCCCTCTCCCCTTCCCAGTATCCCCAGCATCCTCTCCTTATACCAGGGGATCCCAGTCCCCAGTATCCCTCTTCCATGGAGATTCCAGACCCTGGTATCCCCTCTCCCCTTCCCAGCATCCTCTCCCCATCCCAGGGGATCCCAGTCCTCAATATCCCTCTTCCATGGGGATCCCAGACTCTGGTATCCCCCCAGTATCCCCAGTACCCTCTCCCCATCCCAGGGGATTCCGGACCCCAGTAAATCTCTCCCCAGGGGATCCCAGTCCCTGGTTCTCTCTCTTCACAGGGGATCCCAGTCCACAGCTTTCCCACCAGTAACCCCCCCCGTGACTCACTGGAGACCAGTTGGCTGACGGTGGGGGTCTCGGAGCAGGTAATGGGGACGGGCGCGGGGGATGCCTTGGCCACTGGGGCAGGGTTTGCCACCACCACGGTGGGTTGGGAGAGCGCCGGGGCCGGCTGGATGGGCTGGACCTGGGGCAGAGAAAGTTGGGGGTCAGCACCCCCAGATCAGGGGGTCCCACCTCCTCCAGCCCCACAGCTCCTCCCTGCCCACCAGCTCCATCCAACACCTTCCTTCTGCTGAGGGTGGAGGTGACCCAGGCTGGGATGGGGAGGTGACACTGGGAACCACCCAGCTCCATGTTGGGAATGTGGCCGTGACAATTCTCTACTGGGGGGTCCCACCACGTAGGTTTGGGGGTCACCAGCACCTCTGCTCACGCCCAGGTGAGGCTTGGCCACGTCCCATCCCAACTGGGACATTTGGTGGGCACAGAGAGTTGGACGCCCCATGGGGCAGGAGGGGTCACATCCCCAAGATGCCCCAAGATGCCAGCCTTGTGGTTGGGTCCAAAAGGTGCCCACGGGTTCCCAAAGCCTCATGGTTGGGTCCCAAAGGTGCCCATGGGCTCCCAAAGCCTCGTGGTTGGGTCCTAAAGGTGCCCACAGGTTCCCAAAGCCACATTGGTTGGGTCCCAAAGTGACATTGCTGGGTCCCAAAGCCACGTGGTTGGGTCCCAAAGATGCCCATGGGCTCCCAAAGCCTCGTGTTTGGGTCCCAAAGATGCTCATGGTCTCCCAAAGCCACATGGCCAGGTCCCAAAGGTGCTCACATGCCCCCAGAGCAATGTGGTTGGGTCCCAAAGCCACATGTTGGGGTCCCAAAGCCACACACCTGGGCCCCAAGGATGTTCATGTCCCCCAAAGCCACATGGCCGGGTCCCAAAGCCACATGGCCAGGTCCCAAAGATGCTCACATGTCCCCAGAGCACCATGGCCGAGTCCCAAAGACACTCACATGCCCCCAAAGCAACGTGGTTGGGTCCCGAAGCCACATACCTGCATCCCAAAGATGCTCATGTGCCCCCAGAGCACCGTGGCCAGGTCCCAAAGACGCTCATGTGCCCCCAAAGCAATGTGGCTGGGTCCCAAAGGTCCTCACATGTCCCCAGAGCACCATGGCCAGGTTCCAAAGCCACATATCTGGGTCCCAAAGATGCTTATGTCCCCCAAAGCCACACGGCTGGGTCCCAAAGCCACATGCCTGCATCCCAAAGATGCTCAAGTGTCCCCAAAACACTGTGGCCGGGTCCCAAAGGTCCCAATGTGTCTCCAAAGCCACGTGGCTGGGTCCCAAAGGTGCTCATGTGCCTCCAGAGCACTGTGGCTGGGTCCCAAAGCCACACATCTGGGTCCCAAAGCCACATACCTGTGCCCCAAGGATGCTCGTGTCCCCCAAAGCCACATGGCTGGGTCCCAAAGCCACATGGCCAGGTCCCAAAGATGCTCAGGTGTCCCCAGAGCACCGTGGCCGGGTCCCAACGTCACACATCTGGGTCCCAAAGACACTCACATGTCCCCAAAGCCACATGGTTGGGTCCCAAAGCCACATGCCTGCATCCCAAAGATGCTCAGGTGCCCCCAGAGCACCGTGGCCAGGTCCCAAAGGTCCTCACATGCCCCCAAAGCCACGCGGCTGGGTCCCAAAGATCCTCACGTGTCCCCAAAGCAACGTGGTTGGGTCCCAAAGCCACATGCCTGCATCCCAAAGATGCTCAGGTGTCCCCAGAGCACCATGGCTGGGTCCCAAAGGTCCTCATGTGTCCCCAGAGCACTGTGGCTGTGTCCCAAAACAAGACAGCCATGTCCTAAAGGTGCTCAGGTGTTCCCACAGCCCTGCAGCAGGGGACATTGGTGGCCCTTTGGCCACGTGGGCTACCAGCCCGGTGCCCATGACTCACCTCGGTCTTGGCGGGGGGGTCGGGGGTGGCAGTTTTCTTGATGGTGGCTGCCGGGATGGTGCTGCTGGCCAACGTGGCGATGACCTGGCCCTGGGCATTGAGCAGCAGTTGGGGTGTCACCGTCTGGACCTGCAGGTTCTGGGCCGGCAGGGCGGCGGGGACAGGGCTGGTGGCTGCCATCCCGGGGGAGTTCACCACCCACGGCAGGGTCCCGATCACCTGGGGGGGTGGAGGAGGAGGAGGAGG
>NW_015091014.1:442362-442654 GCF_001431845.1 Calidris pugnax | reverse complement strand
ACCACCCTAGAGGGTGGGGGGCACCCCTGGGGGCCCCATCACCTCCCCTGTCTAAGAATCACCCCCAGGACAAGCTCTGTCCCTCGTGGGAGCTCCTTTTTGCAGGGAAAGGCATCAATCCTGCCCTGGGTATCACCGGGGGGGGGCACTGACCCCCAATTGCTCTCACACCCCACTGCAATGGGGTGCCACCCCCAGAGACCCCAAATCCCACCTGGACCTCACACCCCACCGCCCCTCTGCGCTGCCTTCCTCCCTTTCCCCATCCTCACCCCCACCTTCCTCTTCTCCC
>NW_015091014.1:441874-442216 GCF_001431845.1 Calidris pugnax | reverse complement strand
CCCCCCCCCTCCCCAATTCCCCCCCTTTCCTCAAATTTCTGGCCATTTCAGACCTGCAGGAAAAGGGGAACCTGGATTCTTTTCCCACAAACCCATCCCCCCCAAAACACACCCTTCCTTGAATTTCTGGCCATTTCAGACCTGCAGAAAAAGGGGAGCCTGGATTCTTCTCCCACAAACCAAGCCCCCAAAAAACCCCCTTCCTTGAATTTCTGGCCCTTTCAGACCCTTTCAGCAGAAAAAGGGGAGACTGGATTCTTCTCCCACAGACCAACACCCCCCCCCCTCCTCCAATTTTTGTTTCAGACCCTTTCTGCAGAAAAAGGGGAGCCGGGATTCTTC
>NW_015091014.1:441295-441864 GCF_001431845.1 Calidris pugnax | reverse complement strand
CTCCCCCTTCCTCAAATTTCTGGCTGTTTCAGACCCTTCCTACAGAAAAAGGGAAGCTTGGACTTTTTTCCCACAAACCAACCCCCCCTTCCTTAAATTTCTGCCCATTTCAGACCTGCAGGAAAAGGGGAGCCTGGACTGGGCACAGATCGAGTCGCACCAGGGCGAGGGACGGGGAAATAAAAGGGGGAGGAGGAGGATGATGAATCGAGGAGGCTGCGAGGCCGAAGAGCAGCCGTGGTGGGGGGGGGGGGGGGTGGGTTTACCTTGCAGATTGGCTATGGGCTGTTTGAAAATTCCCCCCGTAGGAGAAGGAGCCGTCAATCCGGGGAGGGCAGCGACGGTTGCTGTAGGAAATGTCCACACAGCCAGCCCCTGCTGACCGGCCACTTGACCTGCAATACTGATGGGGATAAGAAGAGGTTGAGTAACTGTCCCTGCGGGAACCATTACTCCTGTCACAACTGTTGCTAAGTTTTCCTGAGTCAAGACCTGCAAAAGCAAACAAGATTTAAAAAAGAACAGAAATCAACGCCACTGCACAAAACAGCATCAGCGGAGCATAAAGT
>NW_015091014.1:429460-441285 GCF_001431845.1 Calidris pugnax | reverse complement strand
CCACCTCCACCCCACCTCCCATCCCACTCCGTTGGCCAGGGGGGTAGTTACCTGTGGGGTGGCCTGCACGGCCAGGGGGGTGGCCACCGTCTGGGGCTGTTGGCTAGTGGAGTGGCCGAAGGTGCCAAGGGGGGAGACGGTGCTGGGGGACGCTCCGGTGGCCACTTTGGCTTTTCCTGTGGAAAGGGCAGAGAGAGGGGGAGTTGGAGAGAGATGGTGCCAGAGGGAGCCATAGCGGCAAAGGATGGGGGATAAAAAGGGGGGGGCACCCCAATTACGGGGGTCCCCGAGGAGGTGCAGCCCCACGGAGCCGGCGTGAAACCCTCACGGGCATCCTCGGGGGCAGGACCCCACCAAAAGTGGGGTCACTGCCCACATTATGGGGCGCAGGGGAAGGGATTTTGGGGGGGCTGGTTTAGGGAGGAGGCAAAAGGAGGGAGAATTTGGGTGGTTTTGGGGGGGACTAAGCGTGGGAAATGGGGGGGTTCCAGGGATAGCGCTTTGCTGGGCTGCAGGTGCCCCCCTGGGGCTGCCGGATCCAGCGGGAGGGATTTTCCTCCCCCCCCTCAATTAGCAGTAATTAAAGTGGTGTGGGCCCCCCAGCTGCTCCCCCCGGGGATGGGGGGGGCTGGAAGAGGGAAGGGACCGAGGTCGCCTGGCAGAAAGGGGGGGGGGGCCCTGTGGGCTGAGCTCCGTGGGGTGTCAGGGACCCCCCGCCCAAATTTACAGAATATTCTAATACATTATAGTGTAATATAACATAAAATACAGAATATTCTAATAAAATATTCTGATTTCTTAGTTATCTGATTTCTCAGTTATCCTGACCATCCGAGCAAGAGCAAACCTTGCTCCTAATCCCTATTTATTAGGGGCAAAATTAATTACTGGGCTTTTGAGCAGCCCCTTGTGTTTATTCAGCTCCACTTCTACTAAAGGCAACCCCTAAGTATAAAATCCACTTAAACCCTCTTCTATTTTTGTAAAAAAACACGTCCTTTTCCTGCCTTTGGCAAAAAAAAACCCACCCAACTTTTACCAAATAAATACTTTTTTCAGCTTTTTTTTCCCCAGAGCCAGATGTTTCTCGGGTCTGGTTCCTCACCCAGAAATAACTACAGGTCTCGAAGACTTAAAAAAGGCCTTTTTTGGATGATTTTGGTTTTAAAAATTTCCTACCGAACCCCGATCAGAGGTAACACCCAGCTTTTCCCAAATCCCAGAGACTGTGCTCCAGGCCACTCCTGATGGGATTTTCCTCCCCTCCCTACGGCAGCAGGACTGGAGTGTCCCCCGGAGTGTCCCCCCTCAAGGGACACTCGCCTCTTCCTCCTCCTCCGCCTCCTCCTCCTCTTACCAACTGGCCCCCAAGGAGCCACGATCCCTTTTGGGGATGGGAGAGGGGATGGGAGAGAGGATGGGAGAGGGGATGGGAGAGGGAATGGAACAGGGGATGGGAGAGGATGGGAGCGGGGATGGGAGAGGGGATGGGAGAGGATGGAATAGGGGATGGGAGAGGGGACGGGACAGGGACAGAGGGAATGGGAGAGGGGATGGGAAAGGGGATGGGAGAGGATGGGAGAGGGGATGAAAGAGGGGATGGGAGAGGGACAGAGGGGATGGGAGAAAGGCTGGAATAGGAGATGGGAAAGGGGATGGGAGAGGATGGGAGAGGGGATGAAAGAGGGGATGGGAGAGGGACAGAGGGGATGGGAGAAAGGCTGGAATAGGAGATGGGAAAGGGGATGGGAGAGGATGGGAGAGGGGATGAAAGAGGGATGGGAGAGAGGATGGGAGAGAGGCGCTTGGAGGCTGATTCAGGATGGATCCACAGGGGGATGGGGCCGGTGGCCAAAAAGCAGTGAGGAGTAAAGCGGGATTTCCCCGAAAGGCTTTTAAAAGCAGCCAAGGAATAACGCAGGATCTTCCCAGAGGCTTTCTCCAGAGCTGGATCCCCGTGGAAAAAGGGGTGCACCCAGCTCAGCACCCCAGGGGCGAGAGGAATCCCAAACCCCTGCTCTACGTGGCCGCAGGAAAATCGAGCTCCCTGGAAAAAACATCTCATGGGTGAACGTCCTCCACGCGTTTGAGGGCTCTCCTGGAGGCAGGATGTTCTTCCCCATCACCTCCCACAGAAGTAACTGTTTTTGGTGACGCCTAAACTGGGGAGGGGGATGGTCCGGAGCGGGGGGTGTGAGACTGAGGATGGGCACAGCTCATCCTCCCAACTCCGACCCAGAGCTCCAGGGCACAACTTGGCTTCCAGGGATGGAGGGAGCAGGGCCAGGGAATGAGTCCCAGGGAAGGGAGATGTCTCACCGGCCGTCTCCACACTGCAGGAGCTCTGGGTGCTGGGTGGGATGTCCTCTGTGCCCGGGGGGGTGGTTTCTCCCGGGGAGCCCCGTGCTACCTCCCCTGGTGGCATCCCCGGGGCTTTCCGGTCCTCCTCGGCCGGGAGCGGGGCGTCCACGCCGACCTCCAGCACCCGGATGGTTTCGTGGCTGGACATGACAATAACCTGCAAATACACCCCCAAAACATCCGTCAGCTCCACAAGCCCCACGGGGGTGTCCCCTGGAGGCCACACACCCCAGGGCAGGGCGAAGCAGCTCCCCCCACCCCACAGGACATGTTTTGGGGTGACCCTTTAAAGAAGCCAAGCAGAGCCCACGCTGTCCCCTCAAAGAGGGGTGGGACGGGGGGGTGGTAGCCCCCCTAAGCCCTCGCTGCCTTAATTAATCAGGAGTTTCTGGGCTCTGCTAAGCCCAGCTCCACCTGTGTTGGTGGGTGATGTCACCAGGAGGTAAGAGATGGCTGTTGGTGGCCACAGTGGCTCTGGTAGAGGGCCAGCACTGTATCAGCAGCTCTAGAGTGAGCTCTGAGCCACAGCCCCGGGGTTAGGTGAACCCTCTGGATCACGACAGGATCTCCCCTGTGTGACATCCCTTGGGGACACACAGGGAGCGAGGAGCAGAGGTACCAGCTCCTCCTTCTCCAGCTCTCCAGTGGCCACAGGCAACCAAACCCCGTAGCAAAGGTCTCCTGCAAATAGCACCCACCACCTCACCGGGATGGGGACCACGTGACTCCTCTTCATCATTAAAAACTACCCGAGATAAGGCCACCGAGCTCCAAAAGATGGATCAAAAGCCACCCGAGAGGAGGCCACCGAGCTCCAAAAGATGGAGCTGAACATCTCCATGCCCAAGCCTGGGGGCAAACGGGCTGGTTGTGAGCGTGGGGCAGGCACAAGGGGGGGGTTTTCACCCCATGCAGTGGGGCTCAGGGTGTTGCTGAACCCCAACTCCCCACTCTTGCCCCCCCCGGGTTGTGGGGTGCTGTGGGGTGGGGAGGGAGCCGGCGATGGCCGTACCTGCTCGTTGACCGTCAGCGGAGCCTCCTGGGGCTGCACGGCTTCCGTGTCCATGGTGTCCCAGAGAAGGTGGGAGATGGCTCAGACCTTCCACATGCTGCAAACGGGGGGACACGAGAGGGTCTGTCACCCTGGGGGGGGTCACACGCTGCTTTGACCAAACCTGGTCACCCCCCTGGCTCCATCACCCACCTCTCCCTCCACCCTCCCCGTGGTGGGGATTTGGGGCAGCCCAGAGCTTCCTAACGCCCTCCTGCCCCACACTGCTCCTCCCCAGGGGGGGCTTTGGTGTCTGGAGTACCCCCACCACCTCCCATCCTCTCAGCAAAGATGCCACGGACGTGGGGCAGCCTAATTTATCAGGTGAGCATCAAATCTACAAGAAGCAGAGCACGGGGAGGGTGATTCCAAGAGCCAAGTCTTTCCCCTTCTTCTCTCCCGTTGGGAGATGAGGATGCAACTCCTAAAGCGGCTTTAAAAACCCTAAAAAACAGGGAAAAACCCACATGAAACTGCCCAGAGATGGTCCCCAAATTCTCCTGTGTGACACTTGGTGGCCCTCCCAAGCCCTCGACGCCGAGGAGAGTCAACCTGCTCTTTCCCGAGGGGACCTAAATCGCTGGGGACACTTCACGGAGCTGCTGAGAGGAGTCCGTGATGGAGGGAAGGGGCTGGTCCCACCCGTTGGAAACCAACTCTTCCTCTTCCAACGCCTTTGGGTGACTTGTTTGGTCACGTATTGTCCCCCCCTCGCCACCTTCCAGAAGGGGAATTGCCTTTACAAGAGGCTTATGGATTTTTTATTAGGGACATCTCGGGGACATCCGTTAAGCAGCCGGCCCAGGGTGACATTCCCAACCACCCCAGGTGTGTGCCAAGGTCTCCTTGTTGGGGGAACTGCTCAGGAGCCCAGGGCATGTGGATGCTCTGGGAGATGCAGCCAGACCTCAGCTTGCCCCAAGGTGTCCCAAAATGCCCATCACAGAACCCCAGAATGGAAGGGACCTCTGGAGACCATCTACTCCAACCCCCTGCCAAAGCAGGTCCCACCTAGAAAAGGTCCCACAAGAACATATCCAGGGGGGTTTTGAATGTCTCCAGAGAAGGAGACCCCACCACCTCTCTGGGCAGCCTCTTCCAGGGCTCTGAAGAGCTGGGCAGAGAGGAACCCCATGAACTTCAACCAGGGCAAGTGCAGGGTGCTGCACCTGGGGAGGAATAACCCCCCAAACCAGGACAGCTTGGGGGTGACCTGCTGGAAACCAGCTCTGAGATAAAAGACCTGAGAGTCCTGGTGGACACCAGGATGCCCAGGAGCCAGCAATGTGGTGGCCAAGAAGGCCAATGGCATCCTGGGGGGCATCAGGAAGAGCGTGGAGAACCTCAAGGGAGGTCATCCTGCCCCTCTGCTCTGCCCTGGGGTGGCTCCAGCTGGAGCACTGGGACCAGTTCTTGGCTCCCCAGTTCCAGAAGGACAGGGAACTGCTGGAGAGGGGACAGCAGAGGCTACGAGGATGATGAGGGACCTGGAGCATCTCTCTGATGAGGAAAGGCTGAGGGACTTGGGGCTTTTTGGTCTGGAGAAGACTGAGGGGGGATCTGACCAACTTAAAATCTGACCAACTTAAAAAAGAAATACTTAAAGGGTGGGTGTCAGGAGGATGGGCCCAGTCTTCTTCCAGTGGTGCCCAGTGACAGGACAAGAGGAAATGGGCACAAACTTGAGTACAAGAAGTTCCACTTAAACATGAGGAGGAACTTCTTGAGTTTGAGGGTGGCAGAGCCCTGGAAGAGGCTGCCCAGAGAGGTGGTGGTCTCTCCTTCTCTGGAGACATTCAAACCCCCCTTGGACACGTTCCTGTGCAACCTGCTCTGGGTGGGACTTGCTTTGGGGAGGGGGGGTTGGACTGGATGATCTCCAGAGGTCCCTTCCAACCCCATATGATTCTACGAGCATCAGGTCATAAATCGTCGTCGGGATTGCCAGGTCTCCTTGCCCAGCTCGAGGAGGTGGCAACCACCCCAGATCTGGCAAAAAAGAAGTATGTTCTAAATGGGTTTTTTGACCTAAAAACGGAGATCCGAGGTGGCAAGAGGGATCTGGCAGCACAGGGAGCTTCATCCAGCCAGTCGTTTCCAGTGGTGCCCAGTGACAGGACAAGAGGGAACGGCCACAAACTGGGACATTAGAAGTTCCATCTCAACATGAGGAGGAACTTGATCTCCATGAATTTTGAAGCCCGGCTTTAGCTCCAGCACAGCCGAACACCGTGGGACGCCGGCGCAGCCTTTAATTAACAATTTATTCTGGTGCAATGGAGAAGAGAGCGAGGGACGAGCCGGTGGCTTCCACGGGCAGCGGGCGTCATTAAAAATTAATGAGTTCTCCATCAGCCAGAGTCCAGCAAAGAGCAAAAGGGGCATCTGTGCCACCCACAAGGGCCTGGAGAACCAGCAAAAGGAAGGTGGCAAAGCATCCCGCTGCCAGGAGAGCGAGGAAAAGGGAAGGAAAATGCTCCAGGGGAGTTTTCTGAACTTCTCAGGAGAGAATCCCGCATCTGGGAGGGCTGTTGGGGGAAGTGGGGGGAGATATGCCCCAGATCCTGCTGAATTCACCCCATGGGATGTCATTGATTCGCTCCAGGGAGCTCCTGTTTGTCATTTTATTGTCCCTCTGCGTGGCCGGACCCCAGCGGACCCCGGCACAAGCAGAGCAGCCCTTGGGGGTTTGCTAACGAGGAGCCAGTCCCTGGTGTGGGGCGGGGGGTTATTCCCACAGCTGGGACTGGGAGAGGTGGGAAAAGTCCTTCTTCTTGTCCCCGTCACCGTCCCCATCCCCGTCCCTGCCCCAGGGATCCCTCCCCCATGCCTGTCCCACGGGGGTCTTCATTAGAGCTAATCCGAAACTGGGATCCCAAACTGGCAGGAGAGGGCATGGTGGAGGAGAAGGGATGGCCAAGGGGCTGCTGAGGTTGGGGGGGGGACACCATTCCTGCCACCCCCCCAGCCAAGGGCACATTCATGACCCAAACCCATGGGATGGATTGGGGATGGGGAACAGGAGGGTTGCTGTGTGTAGCTGGAATCCCATGGGATGGCGGAGGCTGGGGGGATGGATCTATGGGGCGGCGTGGGGAGGGGAGGCAGCCCCCCCCCACCGGGTACTCACTCACTGTTTGCTCTGGGGTGAAAAGACCCTCCCAGGGCAGGAGATGAGGCTGGTGGCTGCGTCCTGCTCCTCCCGATGGGCTGCAGGGCCCCGGGATTCAGGCTGTGGGGAAAGAAAAACCAGAGCTGTGGGGTGGTCTAGGGAAAGAAAAAAACAAAAAAATACCCCAAAAACCCCAAAACAAAACAAAAAACCACCAAAAACCCACCTCCCCCCCCAAAAAAAACCCCAGAGCTATAGGGTGTTTAGGGAAAGAAAAGCCAGAGCTGTAGGTTTTTTTAGGGAAAGGAAAGCCAGAGCTGTGGGGTTTTTAGGGGAAAAAAAATCCCAGAGCTGTGGCTTTTTGTTTAGGGAAAGGAAAACCAGAGCTATAGGATTTTTTAGGGAGAGAAAACTCAGAGCTGTAGGGTTTTTTAGGGAAAGAGAAATCAGAGCTGTGGGGTCATTTAGGGAAAGAAAAAAAAAACTAAACCAAACAAAAAACCCAGAGCTATAGGGTTTTTAGGGAAAGGAAAACCAGAGCTTTGGGGTTTCTTAGGAAAAGGAAAACCAGAGCTAAAGGATTTTTTAGGGAGAGAAAACCCAGAGCTGTGAGTTTTTAATAGGGAAAGGAAAACCAGAGCTATAGGATTTTTTAGGGAAAGAAAACCCAGAACCATAGATTTTTTTAGGGAAAGGAAAACCAGAGTTATAGGACTTTTTAGAGAGAGAGAACCCAGAACTGTAGGGTTTTTTTAGGGAAAGGAAAAGCAGAGCCATCTTGGGTCCCAGTTGTGACGTTCCGAGTGGAGTTCTGAGGTTTGTCTCCCACAGCCCCCTCCAAGGACTTTGGTTGAGAGAGTTCGACATTTGCCCGTTCCCGAGCCCAGCCGAGGATTTCCCCCATTGGGCAAAGAGGAAAAAGAGACGAATTTATGGAAGCGCGAGACGGAAGGGATTGGGAATTGGTGCCGAGAAACACGGCGGGTGCCGTAGCGTCAACGTACGATGAGAGAGCCAGGAAAAGAAATGTTGTCCTGGGTGTTCCTCACCGAAAAACCCTCCCTGTCCCGGGGGAGGAAGAGGAGCAGAGCCCCTCAGCTGCCTCTTCCAGGTCTCCCGTCCCTTCCTCAACATCCTTTGTACCTTAATCTTCTCCGTTCCCTTCTCTGGGGCCACATCGAACGTGATTCGGGCAGAGAGTTGGGTCCTGCAGCCCTAGAGACGTTCAACACCTTCTTCATGAAGCTCATGATCATGTTCAGGGGATGGACTCGATGATCCCAAGGGTCTCTTCCAACCTGAATGATTCTACGATTCTATGATTCTATGTTAAATTTAATATTCCTTTCAGGGATAATCAAACCAAAGGTCTTGCTTTGAGCACCGCCACCTTGGAGAATCCGTACCCAAACCCTTTATCTCTTTATTCCTGGAATTTGTAGCCCAAACATCGTCCCGCCGCCGCACGACTCCCTCCTCCAGTTGCTTCTCCCCCCATTTCCCCCCACCACGAGGGGGGAGATGCTCTTCACCCAAGATGCTCTTCACCCAAGAGATAAACAAAAAAAACCAGCATTTTTGACCTTTTCCGTACAATTCCCGGAGAATTCTGCCTGCTCCCCCAAAAACCTCCAGCAGCAAGAGTCCCCCCATGCTCGTGGGGAGAGGGGACAACTCAAGAGCATCCCCAAGAGCTTTGGGAACTGGAGCTGAATTTCCAGCTGCCCCCAAAGCCTCTGACACCCAAAATTTAACGAATGTGTTGGGTTTTCTTGGAGTTTGACCACAAAACGGGGCACCAAATGCCACCCCAAACACCGGACCTCAGCGTTATCTGTCCCCATCCATCCCAGCCTGGGCTAAAAAGCCTCTCTGGGAGGAAGAGATTTATCCCAGCACGACCAGGGCTGGAAGAGGGCAATAATATCCCTGAAAGGGGCAATAAAATCCCATAAAGGGGCAGTAATATCTCTGAAAAGGGCAATAATATCCCTGGGGCAATAATATCCTTGAAAAGGGGCAATAACGTCCTGCAAAGGGCAGTTATATCCCTGAAAGGGGCAAGAATATCCCTGAAAGGGTAATAATATTCTGTAAGGGGGCAATAACATCCCAGCAAAGGGCAATAATATCCATGAAAGGGGCAATAAAATCCCATAAAGGGGCAGTAATATCTCTGAAAAGGGCAATAATACCTCTGAAAGGGGCAATAAAATCCCTGTAAGGGGGCAATTGCATCCCTGAAAGAGGTAATAATATCGTGCAAAGGGCAATAACATCCCTGTAAAGGGCAATAATATCCATGAAAGGGGCAATAAAATCCCATAAAGGGGCAGTAATATCTCTGAAAAGGGCAATAATACCTCTGAAAGGGGCAATAAAATCCCTGTAAGGGGGCAATTGCATCCCTGAAAGAGGTAATAATATCGTGCAAAGGGCAATAACATCCCTGTAAAGGGCAATAATATCCATGAAAGGGGCAATAACATCCCTGAAAAGGGCAATAATATCCATGAAAGGGGCAATAACATCCCATAAAGGGACAGTAACATCCCTGAAAAGGGTAATAAAACCCCTCCAAAGGGCAATAAAATCCCTTAAAGGGCAATAATACCCATGAAAAGGGCAATAATATCCCTGAAAGGGGCAATAACATCATGCAAAGGGCAATAATACCCATGAAAGGGGTAATAACATCCCTGCAAAGGGCAATAACATCCCTGCAAGGGGCAGTAACATCCCTGAAAAGGGTAATAATATCCATGAAAGGGGCAATAATATTCCATAAAGGGGCAGTAACATCCCTGAAAAGGGCAATAATATCCTTGAAAGGGGCAATAACATCTCTGAAAGGGGCAACAATACCCCCGAAAGGGGCAATAACACCCTCCTCCAGCCACTGCCTTTCTCCTCCCAGGCCTGTCCCGCGGGGGGAAGGCTGAGCCGCCGCCAAGAGCAGAACGAGAGTCGGGCTGCTTTTCCCTCTCCACCGCACGAAAGGCACCAATTAACAACCAGAGACGATTAACCAGACATTTCATAACGTCAGGCTCCACGCGGCGTGTTTGGGACGTCGGAGGGGGCTGCTTCTCCCCCCGGCAGACGTTCGGTGGGACCGTTTTCATTCCTTTTCTTCACACTTTTTTTTTTTTCCTCTTTTCTTGGGTTTTTCTTCTTTTTTTTTTTTCTTTTTTTTTTTGATGCAATTAATGGGACAAATAATTTGTCCAGATGGTGGTGTTAAGTGCACGCAGGGAGAAGACAGCCATTTCGCAACAGATGGCGACAAGGAAATGAAAAGCACAAAATAATAATAATACTACTAATATTAAAAAAAAAAAAAAAAAAAAAAGGAGGGGGGAAAGAAAAAAAAAAAAAGGATAATTTAAGCTCCTGCCAGTCTCGCGCGTTTATGGGGGGGGGGGGGGGGGATGAGTCAGAGATGTAGCCACTTGGATCCCGAGTGGGTGGAAAACGAAGTTTGAAGAAACTCACCCCAGGTGAGGGCCCCCCCCGTCCCTGAGAGGTTTCATTAAACCTGGTTGGACGTGACGACATCTCGCTAATTAGTCACTGTCGTTAGCCTGGATTAATTCCTTCGGAGGGCCACCCCAAGCCCAGCACCAAAAACACCACCTTCACGCAGAAAACCCCCCAAAATACCCCACTTTCTGCCCCGTGGTGGCTTTTCACGCTCACACCCCAAGTGTGCAAATGCACGAGGAGGTGCAGACCCCCCTAAAACCTCCTGGAGAAGCTGTCACCGAGGCGGAGGGGACAGGTCCTGGGGAGGACAGGGGGTCCCACTCCCTGGAACTGAAGCATCCCTCACCATGGTCTGGGGGGGGTGTTGAATTTTTCACCCCCTTTGGAGCAGAAAAATCCAGGCTGGAAACTTTCAAAGCACTTTTGGAGGTGTCACGGGGAGGGGGATTGAACCCAGGGACACCCAAGCAGTTTGCAAGGGTTTCCCCCCCACCCAAATCAGTTTTCCTCTTAAATGCCTTTTTACCCTTCTAAATTCTCGCTTTGAAGACTTCGCTGCCTTCACTGATGGGGAAACTGAGGCAGGGGACAAGCTGGGGGGAGGTGCTGCCCTCAGACCTCAACCCCCTCCTTCTCCCAGAGAGGGATACGAGACCCCCCCAGTCAGCATCCCTGCACCCCAAATTGCCTCCCCAGGAGCCACGAGGAGCAGGAAAAAACCCAGGCGTTTCCTTCTGGTGGGAGAAGAGCCCAACCGAGCCCAAGCCCTGAAGCAAAACCTTCCCTCTGAGCAGCAAAACGACGTAAATCTCATTTTTACCCCATTTTTGCCTCCTTCTTTTGCCCCCCCACCCCAACCTCAGCGTGGGGGCTTCGGGTCTGGGACTGGGATGCGGAGCCTCGTGGAGCAGGGATTTCCAACCAGCTGTAAAATTCCCAAAAATCGAGGCCAGAAGGGATAGGTACCAGCAGGATGGTGAAATTTTTTCAAGACAGAAAGGTGGGTTTTGGGGTTTTTTGGGGTTTTTTCCTGATTTTGGAGGAGAGATGGGAGCTCCTAGGCGTTCCTCATCCACGGCGTCCACTCAACTTCCCGCCTGGAAAACCCCACGCCAGGGGCTGGGAGCAGGTGAATCCTGATGGAAAACTCCTTTATTGGCCCAAATCACCTCCCAAAGGTTTGGGAAAAGGCACTTCCAGGGCCGATTAGAAGTTCACCAAGCAAACGAAGGGGGTTGCGATGAGCCCCCCATGTGGCTGGGGGGGGGGATCCCAGCGGGAAAGGAGCCGGCTCAGGAAGGGAATTTTGCATCCCTGGGGAAAATGGAGTTGCTGGATGTAAGAGGAGCATCCCAGCTGGGATTATCTCCCTCTGGAGACCCCAAAGTGCACGGGAGCAGGAGACGATGAGGTCGTTCGGCTTCGATTTCGCCCCCGATTGTGGAAAACACCCCAATTCCCACCAAAACCAACCTCCTCTAATCGCTCCCGAGGCAAAGGAGAGGATCCCGAAACCTGCTTGGAAAAAGGGGCAAAAACCCCAAACCAGTCGATTCCTGCCCACTTCGGTGGTTGAATTCCCCTTATTTTGCAGAATCCTCTTTGCACCAGTAAAAAACCAAGAGTTTTACGCCGGCCACGGTGGGTTTTTCGCACTTTCGGTGACTTTTGGCCCCTAAAATGCCTCCATCGTGCCCCCGTGGGAAGGAGGAGGGGTGGGATCTGGGGGTGCTGCGTCCCCCCTCCCCTGAATCTCTTCATCTTCCCTTTGCTTCCCACCTTCACAGTGTTGGGGGTTTTGTTTGGGCGGGGGGG
>NW_015091014.1:428778-429311 GCF_001431845.1 Calidris pugnax | reverse complement strand
GGGTGGGGGAAGTATTTTGATTCCCCGTTGGAAAGAGGCGGGGGACGGGATTAAATTCACCTCCCAAGGTCGCGCCAGAACCAGGAGCAGGTTTCCCCCCCTCCCCAAAGCATTTCCCATCAGTCTCCCCCAAAATAACACCCAGAGCATCCATTGCCCAACGTGCCCCCCCCCCCCCCGGAAGTCACCTCGAGGGTCCAGGGCCATTTGGATGGGTTCGGGGGGGGTGTCTCCCCCAAAATAGCGCCCGTAGCATCCATCACTCAAAGCCCCCCAGGACTGGAAGCCACCTCGAGGGTCCAGAACATCCCAGAGGGCCGTCTGGATGGGTTCAGGGGGGCACAGGACCCCCCCACTGAGCCTACAGTCCTCTGAAAAGCAACGTGGGGGGCAGCGCTCTGCCCCACATTGCCCCTTCGGGGGGGTTTGGAAGGGGTTGGGGGGGGTTCATCGGCTGGAGAACGAGCCTGACCCCGAGGTGGCCACAGCTCCAGGTGCTGAGGACGGGTCCAAGGTGGGGGACAGTCCCCCCC
>NW_015091014.1:425920-426516 GCF_001431845.1 Calidris pugnax | reverse complement strand
CCAGGGTCTCAGGAGGGTCCCATCCCATCCAGGGTCCCATCCCACCCTCCGGGGTCTCAGGGGGGTCCCATCCCATCCAGGGTCTCAGAGGGGTCCCATCCCACCTTCTGGGGTCTCAGGGGGGGTCCCATCCCATTCTTCGGGGTCCCACCCCACCCTTCGGGGTCCCACCCCACCCTCCAGGGTCTCAGGAGGGTCCCATCCCACGCTCTGGGGTCTCAGGGGGGGGTCCCATCCCATCCTTCAGGGTCCCATCCCACCCTCTGAGGGTCGAGCGGAGCCACACGCTCCTTTGGGCCCCAAAGAGTCTGGGTTGGGGTGGGATAGGGGGTTCAGACCGCCCCCCCCCGCCAACCAAGATGCTCCAAAAAATCAGCTTTATTTACCAGGGGAGCCGCCAGCTCCTTCAGCAGCAGCTACAGCACCTGGGGGGCACCCGGGGGGGGTGTCCCAAAAATAAGGATGCCCAAAGCCACCAGCACCCACCTCATCCGTGGGGACATCGGGGGGTCCCCAAACCGGTCCTGGGGGGTGGCACCAGTGCCTGTCTGAGCATCAAACTGGGAGGCTGCTGGGCTGTGCTAGGGGAAAAAGAG
>NW_015091014.1:419492-425910 GCF_001431845.1 Calidris pugnax | reverse complement strand
CAGGGGGGGGTCCCATCCCATCCTTCAGGGTCCCATCCCACCCTCTGAGGGTCGAGCGGAGCCACACGCTCCTTTGGGCCCCAAAGAGTCTGGGTTGGGGTGGGATAGGGGGTTCAGACCGCCCCCCCCCGCCAACCAAGATGCTCCAAAAAATCAGCTTTATTTACCAGGGGAGCCGCCAGCTCCTTCAGCAGCAGCTACAGCACCTGGGGGGCACCCGGGGGGGGGGTCCCAAAAATAAGGATGCCCAAAGCCACCAGCACCCACCTCATCCGTGGGGACATCGGGGGGTCCCCAAACCGGTCCTGGGGGGTGGCACCAGTGCCTGTCTGAGCATCAAACTGGGAGGCTGCTGGGCTGTTGCGGAGCTAACGCGGGGGGGGGGTGTGGTGGGGGGGGGGGGGCGGGTGAGGGGGGGTCTCCAAGAGGGAGATTCTCTGGATCCCAATTCCCAGGCGCGATGGTGGGACACGCTGCTCCCCGAGCACTTGTCCCCCAGCTCGGAGGGACTCTTTTTTTTGGGGGTGGGGGGGGAAAATTGGGTGAAAAAGGGAGGAACTGAACGCCCTAAAGGGAGATCAGGTGCAACTTGAACCTTGTCGCTCCCTAATTAAACGAAGGAAAGAGAAGTATTTCTCTAATTGTGAAGCTCATTAGCGGTGCAGGTGCAATCCCGCGGCTTTTGGAGCCAATTTCGGAGCCGGTTTGGGGTCGGTAAAAAAAGAAAAGAACCGTGTACGTTATCGTCTCCTCTTTTGGATCTTTTTACGATTTTTAAAATTGTAAGTTCTGGCAGGAAAAAAAAAAGAGAAAAAAATTACCAAAAAAAAAAAAAGGATCAAAACTCCAACATAACACCTCGGTTATTGAGGTGAGATGGGAAGTTTTTCTTTTTTGATAAAACCAAATGAATTTTTTACTTCTTTCCCGTCCCTATCAGCCGGAAAGAATGGCCCCATCCGTCTTTCCCTGCAGAAAAAAAGCCAAGGGACCCATTTAAATCCTTGCCAAAACACATTTTTTGGGGGATTTTAGGGTAATATATTCCCACCTGGCTTGGCCCATCAGCCATGAGGGGATCTAGAGATTGGCGTGGGGGTGAGGAGCCCTGGGGTGACACCACGCATGGTTCTCACGGGGTTAAATGGGACCAGCTCCTGGAATTCCCATCCCTGAGATAAGCCAAAACCTCTCAATGCCAATTTAATATGCAAATCACCCTCAGTCCCTTCACAGATGACACCAAGTTGGGTGGGATGTTGACTTGCTGGAGGCTCTACAGAGGGGTCTGGACAGGCTGGATCCATGGGATGAGGCCAATGGTTTGAGGTTCAACCAGGCCAAGTGTCCCACCAGCCCCATGGAGGCTCCAAGCTGGGGAAGAGCGGCTGGAGCAGCCCAGTGGAAAAGGACCTGAGGGTGTTGAGTCACCAACCAGCTGAAGATGAACCAGCAGCGTGCCCAGGTGGCCAAGAAGGCCACCATCATCCTGGCCTGTGTCAGGAAGAGTGTGGTGAGTAGGACTCATGAGGACCCACCTTGAGGGCTGGGTCCAGTCTTGGGCCCCTTACCTCAAAAAAGACATTGAGGGGCTGGAGCAGGTCCAGAGAAGGGCGACGGAGCTGGTGAGGGGTCTGGAGAAGAAAGGGCTGGAGAACCAAGGAGAAGGGTCTGAAGAAGGAGGAGAAGGGTCTGGAGAAGAGGAGAAGGGGCTGGAGACCAAGGAGAAGGGTCTCGAGAAGAAAGAGAAGGGGCTGGAGCCAAGGAGAAGGGTCTGGAGAACCAAGGAGAAGGGTCTGGAGAACCAGGGAGAAGGGGATGAAGCACAAGGAGAAGGGTCTGGAGAACTTGTGAGGAGCAGCTGAGGGAGCTGGGGGTGTCCAGCCTGGAGAAAAGGGGGCTGAGGGGAGACCTTCTCGCTCTCTCCAACTCCCTGAAAGGAGGGTGGAGCCAGGGGGGGTCGGTCTCTTCTCCCAAGGAATGAGAGGAAACGGCCTCACATTGCTCCAGGGGAGGTTTAGGATGGATTTTAGGAAACATTTCTTCCCCAAAAGGGTTGTCAACCATCGGAAGAGGCTGCCCAGGGCAGGGGTGGGGAGACCATCCCTGGAGGGATCTAAAAGCCAGGCTTGGGGACATGGGTCAGTGATGGTTGGTCAGTGTTGGGTTGATAGTTGGACTCCATAATCCAAAACGTCCCTTCCAACCCTGGCAATTCCATGATTCTATGATTCTACTCAGCCCCGATCAGCACCTACCCCAACCCCGTGCCCAGATTCAATGCTCAGACCCAACAGGAATTAAACGAGAGCTTAACGACCGGCGGAGGTTAACGACTATTAACCAACCCGCGGCAGACGTTATTATTTTCATTAATAACCGAATTAAACCCGTTAAATCATCTTTTTTCCCCCAGCACGGCTGCTATTCCGAGACCGCAGCCCAATCCTGCCGAGAGCCTGCTTTGCATATGCCGTGCTGTGATTATGAATATTTAAATACTCCCATCTAGTTGAATTGCAGGCTCATTTGCATACATTGGCATATTGGTTAATGGCGCGCGGACGGGGAAAAGGGTGCGCGGCGCATTTTTAATCTTTCTTGAGGAGAAATTGATTTTTCCAAGTGCTGAAAAGCTTTTTTTTTCTGGGGGAAAAGAGCTCGCTTGGAAGGGGAGGGGGATTTTTAATTAAGCAGATGAGGGGAATTAACCAGCGAAACTAAAACGCTGCCTGTGAGAACGTGGCCTTTGTCCCATGAGAACTCCTGGGAGGTGACCAAATAATTGTAATAATTATTGCAGTTTTCTCATCCACTGCTCCCATCGCACGCAGCATCGAGGCAGAGGAGGGTTTGCACCCGAGCCTGCCGTTTCCAGCAGGGAAAATTTGCTACAGAAAAGTTCCCGGCTTTTCAAGGCACAAAAATGCCACAAATCAGCTTATTCCAGGGATCCCAAGAACTGAAATGGCTAAAAATGCAGGGAAAAATGAGCCAGGACTTTCTTCTGGCTGCAAAGCCACTCAGACTCCCTGAATCTCAGCCCAAACACGTGCTTTTTAAAAGATTTCAGGAGGGTTTAATGCAAGGTTTGTTGGTGCTGCCGTAGATCCGGGCTCTGCCTTGCTTTTCCTCCTAAAAGCTGGAAACAGGCTCTTATATTCCCATGGGATTTTCCAAAATCCAATGCTTCGCAGCGTTGGGTGAAATCCGGTCCCAGCGAAGCCAAAGGCAGAACCTCCTGGATTTCAGCGGTGGGAGAAGGAAGGAGGGCGCTTTCCTTAGGTGGAAGCTACCATCCGGTAATTAACAACTGCTTATTCATTTATTTTTTTTTTTTAATGTAATTAATTATAGCCTTACACCCACAGGGTGCTCTCTGCCTGGAAGCACCTCTCGGGATTGCCCACAGGAGGAAAGTTTCACAAATGCCTATTTGCTCCTAAAGCCACAGGTATCAGCTGAATTTTTAATGTTAATTTATTTTTGCTATTTTCACGAGAAAAAAAAAAAAAAAAGGGTATTCTCCCAGCCAGTTCTGCTTCCAAAACGAGTTAAATAACCCCGTGTTGGGTAAATAAGGACTTTCAGTACAGGCCCTTCACTCTCCCAAAACCGTAGACAGAGGTTTTTATCCGTCCTTGGTGTTATCAGCTGATGGAGCAACAAGCTCTTTGCAGACTTTGCCTTCCAGAAATTCCTCTAACTTCTCCAGGTTTCCTTTTCGGGTCCCTCAAGGTGACCCCCGAGCCCATTTTTCAGAGCTTTTGGTATTTACTAGAGTTTGGTGGGGTTTTATTCCCCCCCTCTTGGAATCCCAAGAGGCCCCAAAGAAGGTAATCAGCGATAAAAATACAAATCAACCCAATCCCAAGGGATTTGAAGGCAGGTGCCTTCCCAAGAGCCCGCTCCACCGCATGGAAAAGCCTTATCCTTGCCTTTCCCACCTCACAGAGCTTCTCTACTCCTCCTTTGCCAGGAAGTTTTCTGTGGAATAATAACAGGAGAGTGGAAAAAAAAAAGGCAGGTTCCTGAGAATAAAATCAGGGTCTGAAGCCAGGAGCTGCTGAAAAGGCTTAACCCCGAGCAGTCCCAGCCAGCTCCGGGGCTTTGTGGAGTTGGGTTTGGGAAGACATCGGGGCTCAGCCCCCCAAAAATCACCTTCCCCTTCCTGGAGGTGCTCCCTCCTTCGCTTCCTTGCACAGCTCGATTTCCATGGGCTGGAGAGCTAGGTGGAGAAGAACCTCATGAGGTTCACCAAGGGCAAATGTGTAGGGTCCTGCACCTGGGGAGGAAGAACTCCAGGCACCACTAGAGGTTTGGGGAGGACCTGCTGGAAAGCAGTTCTGAGGAGAAGGATCTGGGGCTCCTGGTGGATGGGAAACTCTCCAGGAGCCAGCAATGGGCCCTTGTGGCCAAGAGGCCAATGGAGTCCTGGGCTGCGTGGGGCAGAGTGTGGCCAGGAGGTGGAGGGAGGTCATTCTGCCCCTCTGCTCTGCACTGGGGAGGCCACAACTGGAATATACTGCGTCCAGTTCTGGGCTCCCCAGTTCCAGAGAGACAGGGAACTGCTGGAGAGGGGACAGCAAAGGGCTACAAAGATGCTGGAGGGATTGGAGCATCTCCCTGATGAGGAAAGGCTGGGAGAGCTGGGACTCTTCAGCCTGGAGAAGAGAAGGCTGAGGGGAGACCTTATTAATGCTTCCAAGTACCTAAAGGGTGGGTTGAAGGAGGATGGAGCCGGACTCTTTCCAGTGGTTCCCAGTGACAGGACGAGGGGCAACGGGCACAAGCTGGACCATGGGAAGTTCCACTCAAATCTGAGGAAGAACTTCTTTGGGGCTCTGAGGGTGGCAGAGCCCTGGCAGAGGCTGCCCAGGGAGGGTGTGGAGTCCCAAATCTGGAGATCTTCAAGCCCCTCCTGGATGCTCCTGAGTGATGTGCTCTGGGCAACCCTGCTTTGGCCGGGGAGTTGGACTGGATGATCTCTAGAAGGTCCCTCCCAACTCTGACAATTCTGTGATTCCATGATTCAAACCATCTTCTTTCCCGCTTTAAAGGGTAAATATTGTTTTTTGGAGGTTTTTCTTTTTTTTTTTTTTTTTCCCCCTAATGGTTCCTGTACAGTTGCAAGGTGAAGAACATTTTCTGGGCATGAATTATTGATGAAGCCCTCCCAGGCACAGCAGCCAACGCTGCATATTCATCAGGCAGCTGCTACATTATTCATGAGGCCTTCACTTTAAGAGGGAAGAGAACAATGATATTCTTGATTGAGATGCTGAAAATGAGCTCCAAAGAGAGAGCTGTGCCCTCAAACTCTGGCCAAAATGCAGCCAGAAAGTTTATAAAAAAAACACAAAAAAGTGGGAATTTTACACTTTAAGGGGATAACTTTATTTGTGGCCTTTTCATTGCCATCTGGGTATGTTATGGTTTTTTTTCTTTCTTTTTAAACAAGACTTTACAGACAGAACTACCCGATTGCATCATAACTTCTCCACGCACAGCTCCAGACCTCCGAGACCGCACCTTCTGCTGGCGACGCCTGCAACAGATTTTTTTTTTATTTATAAGAGTATTTAGAGCCCAGAACTCATCCCAAATTCATTAAAGATTATCACGGATGAAGGGGAATGGGGAGGGGGCAGAACGAGCCTGACGAATGCACACCCCCGATGGCATTTTCAGCTTCTTGGTGGCGTTTTGGCTGCACTTTTGGCAAAAAAGGGGAGCCCATGGTCACTTGGGAAAAGAATCTACTCTTTGCGTTGGGGGGCACCACCCTGAAGCCAGTGGGTCCTGTGGCAGGATGTTACCCCCCCCAAAAAAAAAGGAGGGTCTCTTGGGGCTCCCCTGCCCCAGGGAAGCAGAAAAGGGGGGTTCCCAGGAAGGACTTGGGGCTTTAACAACCCCCGAGGACACAGTTTAGAAGAACCAACATCACCCTGAGCTCAGGCTGGAGTCACCGACTGTTGGCACCGTTGCCCGTGCTAACGAGCTGCTGCTTCACAGGCTCCTTAAAGGCTTAATTAAGCTTAACAATATTTGGAGGTTACCAACCATTCCCATTGATCTTTTATGCATGAACTCCAAGAGACGGCTTCTTTCACTTGGGTGCCACTCGGCGGGGGGAGCAGGGAGAGAACCGGGGGGGCTCCCTCACCCACCAGTTTCCCCAGTACCGTCCCAGCGCCTGGGACCAGCCCATCGCTCCTGGTTCATATTGGGGGACCCCCCCACCTCACCTACAGCCCTGGAAGAGCACACACACCCCCCTCAATGCTGGGGTCTGTGTAGGGACACCCCCTTTTCCCAAGGCCCTGCCCAGGGCCCCCCCCTCGGGTCTCTAGGCTCCACCTGGGACCCTCAATGCCCGCCCCACCCCTATTGAGAGGTCCCCTCACCCCTGGGGACA
>NW_015091014.1:417501-417757 GCF_001431845.1 Calidris pugnax | reverse complement strand
GCCCGACCCCTCCCCCGCCCCCCTACGTCGTGACGTAGGATGGGGGGGGAGTGCTGCGCGCGCGTGACGTCAGGAGCCCCCATTTCATGAAGAGGAGGGGGGGGCGAGACACCCCCAACCCACCCCCTCCCCCAGGATGACGTGGGGGATCCCCTGGGTGACGTCACTAATGAGGATCCCCCCCCAGTAATGAGGGCCACGTCTTCGGGGGGGGAGTGGAGTGAGAGGACGCCCCCCCCCCCCGCTGGGGGTGTGC
>NW_015091014.1:414399-417127 GCF_001431845.1 Calidris pugnax | reverse complement strand
GCTTTTATTTTTGGGGGGAATAAATTTAAAACTTGGATTTTTCACCCCAGGGTGAAAAATCCCCCCCCCCAAATCCCCCAGTCCCCCCCAGACCCAAATTCTCTTTGTTCTTCTCGGAATCCTCCTCTCAAAGCCACAAACTTTCCCGAAGGTTTCCCCTCTTTGAGTGAGGATGATAAATTAAGCTGTAATTTTGTAAAATTGAGGATGATCCCTCTTAATTGCATTCTTGGGAAGGGGGGGGCGGGGACACGCTGTCTGCCACCCTGGGCAAGAGTCACCCCTCCCCGGGGGAGGGGGAGTCCCTCAGGTGAGGGAGGGTGAAAGTCCACGTCCACGTTTGGCCGCCGGGATGAGTAACACCTGGGTGTGGGGAATAAGCCATAAAATCATGGAATCACAGAATGGGTTGGGTTGGGAGGGACCCCAAAGCCCCCCCAGTGCCCCCCCTGGCCCTGGGCAGGGACACCTCCCACCAGACCAGGTTGCCCCAAGCCCCCTCCAACCTGGTCTTGAACCCCTCCAGGGATGGAGCAGCCACAGCTTCTCTGGGCAACCTGGGCCAGGCTCTCACCACCCTCAGGGAGAAGAATTTCCTCCCCAGATCTCACCCAAATCTCCTAATTTTTGGTTTAAAACCCTTCCCCCTCATCCCATTGCTCCCCTCCCTGATCCAGAGTCCCCCCGCTTTCCTGGAGCCCCTTGAGGGACTGGAAGGGGCTCCAAGGTCTCTTCTCCAGGCTGAACCCCCCCAACTCTCTCAGCCCCCCCTCCCAGCATCTCCAGGGCCTCACTCCAACACCTCCGTGTCTCTAAACTTCCACAGCTTATTTTTTTTATTTTTATTTTTGTTCCCCCCCTTCCCAGCTCTACCGTCCCAGCTTCGTGCCTCTGGGGGCTGCCACCGTCCCCACCATGTCTGCGGCGTATCCCGGCGCTTCCGTCTTCCTGCCCATGGCCCAGTCAGTGGCCGTGGGACCCATCGGTTCCTCGGTCCCCATGGCCTATTACCCAGTGGGACCCGTCTATCCTCCAGGCTCCACGGTCCTCGTCGAAGGGGGCTTTGATGCCGGAGCGAGGTTTGGGGCCGGTGGAACCGCCAGCATCCCCGTAAGTACCAATGTGGCCCCAAAACCCCACGGGTTTCGGTGCTGGGGGTTCACAGGTGGAAGAAGTGGGGGGAGAAAAGCATATTTTTTGGAGAAAACCACATTTCTTTCCAAATCCATCATCTGGGAAAAGAGTGGGCTCCTACTATCACTGAGCGTTTGCTGCCTCTGGCCAACCTGTGGCCGTGTGGGCTCGCTGGGGGTTGTGGCTCGCAGCAAAGCCATGGCGTGGCCAGTGCTAGCCCCTGCTTTGGCCGGGGGGCCGTGGTGGAATGCGCTTTGGGGGGAGGCCAACCAGTGGGGCTGCTTCACCACCTGATTTCCCTCCAGCCCCAAAGGCAGCCTTGGCCTCTCTTCTTGCTGCCGTGGGGCTGGGGGAGGTTCCTCCTCCCTGGCACGTTCTCCCCGTGGCTCATGGCCACGGGAGGGGGATGTTCCCCGGCCCATGGCTGCGGGTTCAAGGGGAGAGAGAAGGGCTCAGACCAAGAACCGAGTGTTCCTGGAGCCATCACTCCATCTTTCATTGGTAGCAAGCGATGGGGACATCCACTGGGAGGTTTCTGGGTCCTCACGGTGGTTTTGTGCCACCTCCCTGGGATGATCCAAGGGCTGGAGCCCCTCTGCTGGGAGGGGGGGCTGAGAGAGTTGAGGGGGTTCAGCCTGGAGAAGAGAAGGCTCCGGGGAGACCTTGGAGCCCCTTCCAGTCCCTCAAGGGGCTCCAGGAAAGCTGGGGAGGGACTCTGGATCAGGGAGGGGAGAGATGGGACGAGGGGGAAGGGTTTGAAGATTGAGCTGAGATGTGGGGAAGAAGTTGTTTGGTGTGAGGGTGGTGAGAGCCTGGCCCAGGTTGGCCAGAGAAGCTGTGACTGCCCCATCCCTGGAGGGGTTCAAGGCCAGGTTGGAGGGGGCTTGGAGCAACCTGGTCTGGTGGGAGGTGTCCTGAGGTTTGGAGCTGTTTTAATGTCCAAACGTTCTGTGATTCTGTGGTGATTCCATGACTTCCCTGGGTTGGAAGAGACCTTGAAGATCATCCAGTCCATCCATCAACCCACCACTGCCCAACTCACCACTGACCCATGGCCCTCAGCACCGGCTTTTAGATCCCTCCAGGGATGGTGTTTGGGGAGTGGAGCCATAGGACGAGGGGGAAGGGTTTTCAACCAAAAAATGGGAGATTGAGATGAGATCTCAGGGAGAACTTCTTCCCTGTGAAGGATGGTGAGAGCCTGGCCCAGGTTGCCCCGAGAAGCTGTGGCTGCCCCATCCCTGGAGGGGTTCAAGGCCAGGTTGGAGGGGGCTTGGAGCAACCTGGTCTGGTGGGAGGTGTCCCTGCCCAGGGCAGGAGGACTGGAACTCGATGATCTTTAAGGTCCCTTCCCATCCCAAACCATTCTACGAGTTCTGTGACATCTCCCATGGCTAATCCCACCTCAATACCTCTCCTTTCTCTTCTCTTGCAGCCCCCCCCTCCTGGCTGCCCCCCCAACGCCGCCCAACTGGCCGTCATGCAAGGAGCCAACGTCTTGGTGACGCAACGGAAGGGCAACTTCTTCCTGGGGGGCTCAGACGGCGGCTACACTATCTGGTGAAGGAGGAAGAGGGGGGGGGGAAAGGAAGCC
>NW_015091014.1:412855-413895 GCF_001431845.1 Calidris pugnax | reverse complement strand
ACACCCCCCATCCGGGAAGGTCTGCAGCCGGCGTCTCTCCTGGGATTTTTTTGATACACTCCAAGTAATCTTGGATTTCTTTGCACATTAGACCTAATCAAAGCCATGCTTTGGTGCCAGAAACACAATGCAACTCATCTTCGAGCATTTCATTCGATGCTAACGAGGCTTTTTAGAACCATGCTTAATTAAACAAACTTATTTTTTGGGTTTTTTTGTGTGTGTGTGTGTGTGTAACTCAACCTGGTGTCTCTGCACCAGGAACTCCTTCAGGCTGTTGTTCAACCAGAGGGGCTGGTTTCCATCTGTCCGAGGGTGTGGAGCGATTGTCAATCAATCAAAACACACAAATTAGCTCGGTTTAATGAGTTGTTTCCTCAACGTGGACTTTACAAATGACTCGGGTGTAATGAAGTCTTAGTAGGGGGTTAAGAAGAATATTTCAGGGATCCTTAATGTTTTGCTCTTCTTTTTTTTTTTTCTTTTTTTGGTTGTTTTGTTTTATGAAGAAAAAAATAATAATAATAATTATCAGATTCAAATATATTTTATCTGGAGGTTTCAGTTGAATCGAGATCTGTGTCCTGTATGTGTTGTGTTTAACCATACGACTGACTGTTATCGCGTCCGGCATTAACATCTCTCTCTCTCTCTGTACACACTGTGGTGCACTTAAAACTTGTGGATTTTTTTTTTTATACTAAAAAAAAAAGAAAAAAAGAAAAAAAGTAGAATAAAGACTTATTTTGAAAATTTGAAGCGAGTAGCAAGTTTGCTTTAGCCCTCAACTGAAAACCCCTTTGCCTCTTCGCAAGCCGGAGGGTTTCTTCACTTATTTCCTCTTCCTCCTTTTTGGGGTGGGGAGGGGGGGGTGTTCTTTGCTTATTTTTTTTATTTTTTATTTTTTTTGATTGAAAGGAGGAACTTCCCTGGGGAAGGGAGGGATGGCAGCCTCTCCTGCCCCCAAAAAGGAGGAAAACCCATGTGTTTTGGGTGCTAAAGGTGGGTCTGGGATGGATCCATCCCATTCTCTGGGGGTT
>NW_015091014.1:406377-408224 GCF_001431845.1 Calidris pugnax | reverse complement strand
GGGGGCACGGAGCGGGGGGGTCTTAGATAAAATACTCTTCTTTCTCTTTGGGTGGAGCATCCTCCATCTGCAGTGCGACGTCAGTCTCGGCCGCCGGCTGCTCGTAGGTGAGGTAGCTGCCTTTGTTTCTGTACAGGTAGATGATGATCACCACCAGCACCGTCAGCAGGGTGAGGAAGACCAGGGTGATGACCACTGAGGGGATGGGGGGGAGAAGAAGGCAAGAGAGAGGAGCAGGGTTTAGCCTCCAACGACCAAAACCCAGCCGGGGTGGGATCACAGAGTCACAGAACGACATGGGGTTGGAAGGAACCTCTGGAGATCATCTCCTCCAACCCCCCTGGCCAGAGCAGGTCCCACCCAGAGCAGGTTGGATTCATCCAGGGGGGGTTTGAATGTCTCCAGAGAAGGAGACCCCACCACCTCTCTGGGCAGCCTCTTCCAGGGCTGTGCCACCCTCAAAGTCAAGAAGTTCCTCCTCGTGTTGAGATGGAACTTCTTATATCCCAGTTTGTGTCCGGTCCCTCTTGTCCTGTCGCTGGGCACCACTGGAAAAAGCCTGGCCCCATCCTCCTGACACCCACCCTTGATCAGATCCCCCCTCAGTCTTCTCTTCAGACCAAAAAGCCCCAAGTCCCTCAGCCTTTCCTCATCAGGGAGATGCTCCAGGCCCCTCATCATCGTTGTAGCCCTCTGCTGTCCCCTCTCCAGCAGTTCCCTGTCCTTCTGGAACTGGGGAGCCCAGAACTGGTCCCAGTGCTCCAGTTGTGGCCTCCCCAGGGCAGAGCAGAGGGGCAGGATGACCTCCCTTGAGGTTCTCCATGCTCTTCCTGATGCCCCCCAGGATGCCATTGGCCTTCTTGGCCACCAGGGCCCATTGGGTCCTGGGGACTCCCAGGTCTTTCTCCTCAGAGCTGGTTTCCAGCAGGTCACCCCCAACCCGTGCTGGTTTGGGGGGGGGTTATCCCTCCCCAGGTGCAGCACCCAACGCTTGCCCTGGTTGAACTTCATGGGTTTCTTCTCCACCCAAGTCACCAACCTGTCCAAAGGGGGTGAGGAGAGCCCCTACCTGCGATGACGGCAGTGTTGGCGTCCCCATGGAGAGCTGGGGTGTGAGCCTTCTTCACGGCGGGGGTGGTCAGCTCTTCTTCATCAAACCCGGAGAGAAGGGAGAGGGGAGAAGGTGAGGAAGGTCCCACTGGGGCTGGATGGACCTTTGTGGTGGCCCCAGGTGACCTCTAGGCCAAGGACCATTGGGAAAAGCCATGCCGGGACCCTCACCTGGAGTCAGGGGGGGCTGATCTCCTTCCATCACATCGGCTCCTTCCAGGCAAAGGGCTGGGGGTCCTTCAGAACTGACCCCCCCCCCCAAAAAAAAAAAAGGGTTAAAAAGGATAAATTAGAAAAAATGAAAACGAACAGTCAAACGGCAAATCTAGTACTCCTACCTTAACACCGGAATAGCTGCAGAAGCATAGGGGTCTTTTTTACACAGCCAGATTCTTTCAGGAAATCCTCTCGGGCTATCATGCAGCCGGGATTATTCACACACGGTTCCTCTCTCCTTTTTGGAATCCAACGCGATTTGCTTCTCCAAAGGAATGCAACGACCACGAAGCGGGGAGGGGAAAAAAAATTAAAAATAACGAGAAGAAAGACAACAACACTGAATTTGAAGGAAACTCGTGTTCTCGGCTGTAAGCGACCTACATTCGAGCAGAAAATTCATTGCAATCAGTGCGAGAGGGAAGAGTTGGGTCTGCGAGTAGGAGCTGTGGTTGCCTATTGCAGAGAGACCAAGCCGGGGAGAGACTGATCTGCAAGGCAAGGCGAGCTGGGAGAGAGAG
>NW_015091014.1:404673-406320 GCF_001431845.1 Calidris pugnax | reverse complement strand
CCCCCGCTCCGACTCACGGTTTGCAAAACAGCCCTTGCCATCGTGGATTTTGCTTTGCAGCCCAAAACCTCGGAGTTTACAGTCACGGGGAATTTGGGAAATAGAATTTCCCCCCTTCCCAGGGATGGCTGTGGGACATTTCCCAGGGACAGGGACCTCGAGCCCCCCCAAATCCCCCCAAACACATCTTCCCCCCCCCACCCCGGGCTCAATCTCAGACTGGTGTGAGCCACCGACTATTAAAGCTTTGCTTTAAACCCAGTTTTACATTAAATCTGGTCGTGCTTTAAACCCAGCTTTTCATTAAATATGTATTTTCTCTAAGCCCAGCTTTCCATTAAATACATATTTTCTTTAAACCCAGCTTTGCATGAAATATGCATTTTCTTTAAACCCAGTTTTGCATTAAGTGTGGTGCTTCTTTAAACCCAGCTTTACATGAAACACAACTTTTCCTTGAACCCAGCTTTACATTAAATCAAATTTTTTTCTTTAAACCCAGCTTTGCATTAAATACATTTTTTGCTTTAAACCCAGCTTGGCATGAAATAAAGATATTTTTTCCTTAAACCCAGCTTCACTTTCAAGCTCATCGGGTTCCTCCGGGTGTCTGGGAGCCACACGGAATTCCCAACGCCCGGAATCCCAACTTTCCCCCGGAGCAGCAGCCGCTGCTTGGGTGGCTTCGGAGTCATAAATGGGTGAAATTTCCCCAAAAAACCCTCAAGATTGGGATTTAAGGGAAAAGAGGAAAAGGTGGAAGGGGGACAGATTCCAGCCGGGTGCCTCGGAGGTCAGGAAGTGGTTGGAATTTCCAGTTTTCCACAAAAAAACAGTGGTCCTGGGACCCCTTGAAGGTTTAACCCCAAAATTTAGGTGGGGGAAAAAAAGGACTTTTTTTTCGGTGTGGAAACGTCAGCAGTTGGGCAAAGCCAAGCTCCCAGGGGAGGGAGATCCCCCGCCATGGGATCACGGGAAGGAACTCACCAAATCCACCCGGGAAGGAGCCGCCGGCTCCACAGCAGGGAAAAACCCGGGATATTTTTTGGGGGTGACCTGTTTGGGGCAGGATCCAGCCCCCCAGGGCACCCACGGGGGGGGAGCGGAGGGAAGGGGGGTCTCTCTTTCCCAGGCGCCAGATCCCTAGGGATCTCCCGGGGTGTTTGAAAAGGGACGCGGGGGTTGTCAAACAAAAACCCAACACCCACCCTCCATAGTCTTCCTCATTCCTGCTCCAGGGCCAAATTGCTCAAGAGACTTCCCAGAGCCAGGCCCTCCCCACCCCCCGGCCCAGCTCCTCCTGCCGTCAGGGGTGCTCCCTTCCCATTCCTCTTCCCATTCCCTTTCCCTTTTCCTTTCCATTTTCCCTTCCCCTTCTTATTTCCATTCCCTTTTCCCTTCCCATTCACCTTCCCCTTCTCATTCCCATTCCCCTTCCCCTTCCCTTTCCCTTTTCCCTTCCCATTCCCTTTCCCCTTCCCATTCCCCTCCTTCCCCTTTCCCTTCCCCTTCCCATTCCCCTTCCTATTTCCATTCCCTTTTTCCTTCCCATTCCCTTTCCCCTTCCTCTTCCCCTTCCCCTTCCCCTTCCCCTTCTCCTTCCCATTCCCTTCCCATTCCTTTCCCTTTCCCCTTCCCCTTCCCCTT
>NW_015091014.1:399075-400380 GCF_001431845.1 Calidris pugnax | reverse complement strand
TCCCCCTCCCACCAACAGTGTCCCCTACTACCACCAAGGGTGTCCCCCACCTGCCAATGGTGTCCCCCCCTGCCAACGGTGTCCCCTCCCCACCAACAGTGTCCCCCTCCCACCAACAGTGTCCCCCACTACCACCAAGGGTGTCCCCTCCCCACCAACGGTGTCCCCCCCACCAACAGTGTCCCCCCGCCGCCAACGGTGTCCGTCCTCCCAGCCCCAAGGACTTTTTTCACCTGAGTTTGGGCCACCTTGGGCTCCACGTCCATCACCTCCACGTTCTCCTGGGGGTCACCCCTGGCATCGCCACCCGGGGACAGACACTCCAGTGCCCCCACCACAGGATCGGGGACATCGAGGGGGGTGGCCGGTGTTGAGGAGGGGGGCTCCCCGCCATCTGCCTGCCCCTCCCCATCGGTGGCCATGCCGGGGGGTTTGCTTGCCTCCAGCCCCTCCGTGGCTCCATCCAGCTCTGGTGGCACGGTGCCAGTGGCCTGGGCGACCGCCTCGGATAAAATCAGCGATGCCAGGGAGGCGGCGATGCCCTCGGCCCCCCACCTGGTAGCCCCCGTTGGCTCCGGAGCCTGGTTTTCGGTGACCTTGGGGGAACCGGTGTCCGGTGCCACCGATGTCCCATGGGACGGAGCTTGGGGGTCGGGCTCCGGACCCTCCTCGCTGGAGACCGACGCCGTCTCCGACAGGGACCCGCCACTGGCGGGGGAGGCCGGTGGGGGTCCGGGGACGGCAGCCCCCAGGTCCCCGTTGGAGACGGTGTCGGTGGCCCCACTGGCCACCCCGGGGGATGTCGGTGTCGCCTCCACTGCCACCACGAAGTCGGGAGCCTTCCCCGGGCAGGGGAACATGGCGGGGGGGCTCACCGGAGAGGAGATGACCAGCGAGCGCCGGTTGCTGCACAGGGGGTGGGGGGGGAATAGAAGGGGTTAAACCCCCACCTCTGACACCTCCCACAGGCACCATTCTTGGGGACATGGGGTACCCCAGTGTCACCCCCCCCTCCCCAGCTCCCCAGGTGATGTTTCCCCATCCAGCAGCAAATTAATTAACCCATCACCATCAAATCACCCCCAGCACCTCATCCCAGGACTGGGGGGGGCTGATTTTTGGGGGTGGTGGTGGTGCCAACTGGGAAGCCCCCCCCCCCCCCACACCCCATGTCACGGGAGTTGGTTCCCCCCTGGTTTACCTGGAGATGCCTTTAATGATGAAGACTTTGCTGGAGTGCTGCTTCTCCAGTTTGCTCATCACCTCGTAGAGGTCACGGTTGAGCTGGGGGGGGGAGACACAAAA
>NW_015091014.1:395020-397951 GCF_001431845.1 Calidris pugnax | reverse complement strand
CGAGGGGGGGGATTCTTTGTTGGGGGGGGGTTCAACCTTGGCGATTTTGGCCTCGTCCTTTTTCTTGGCGCTCTGCAGAGCTTCCAGGTGATGCCGGGCGCTGTCGTAGTCCACCAGCTTACGGCCCCGCTTGGCGATGCGCTCCTGGGGATGGGGGGGACACACGACATGATGAACCAGGATCGGACCCCCCCATCCCTGTCCCCAATCCTCTGGGTGTGGGGGGGTTACCTTAAAGTCCCCAAATTGAGCCAGATAGTTCTCCATCAGCCGCATGGCTTGGTCGGCCAGTTTGGCCTCGTAGTCGTCCCACAGCAGGTCATTACTCTGGGGAGGGGGGTGGAAAAAGGTTTTTTTGGGGGGGGACAGGAGTATGGCTGGGAGCCTCCCCTCCAGCCGTACGTGCTGGGCTGCATCCCCAGGGATTTTCCCCCCCTGCCGTGGAAGGCGACCCTTGGGGACAGCGGGGACACATCCAGGGGCTCACATCTGCGATGGCTTTCAGCTCCTCATGACCTTCCCAGTCGCTGCTGTAAATCTCCTGCAGCGTCTCGGCCACTTTCCGGGAGCTCTCGTGCATCACTGCAGCCCAGAAAAAACAGCATTTATTACTAATTATGATCTAGTATTAATTATTATTATCTATTATTCATTATTGTATATTTATATTTATTATCCTGGGTGAGAAAACACCGCGAGGCTCAATCCCTTCCCAGCTCCTCCCTGGTTCCCATGGGGTTTTCTCGGCGTATTTCCAAGACTGGGAAGAGGGGGGAGCGGGGAGAGGGGGGAGAGAGAGGACAGAGGGCCCCCCCCCCTTACCTTTCACCGCCCCCAGGAAAGCCTTGAGGTCTTTGTAGAGTTTATTGCCTTCGTTCTGCAAAGCAAAGCGGGGAGGGGACGGGTCAGGGGTGGCCCTGGGGGCTCAAGGTGGGTCCCACCAGCCCCGTGGGGATGGAGGGACCCTCCGGGAGGCAGCAGGGGCTGGTATAGGGGTGTCCCCATCCTCCCCCCCCCCAACTTTCCCCTCTCCCTGGAGCGACCTGTTGCAGCTGGAAGTTGTAGGCGCTTTGCTCGAACTGCTCATCTTTGGTTTCCACCGTTTTGCCCAATTTTTGCAAGACCTGGGATGGAGGGAGATGGAGCCGTGGGAGAAGCCAACACCATGGGACCAGCCCCCCCAAGAAAACCCCTCTTGGGGTGCAATGCCGAAGGGGGATTTGGGTGGGGGCTGCAAAATTTCAGCATTTTCCTTGGCACTTTTATTTTTGAGGGGAAAAGGGTGATTTTTTGGGGGGGCTGACTCATCACCCCAACCCGTCACACCCTGTAGGGCTGTGCTGCCCCACAGCGAGACCTGGCCAGGCTGGAGAGCTGGGCAGAGAGGAACCTGATGAACTTCAATGAAGCGTTGGATGCTGCACCTGGGGAGGGATAACCCCCCCCAAACCAGCACGGGTTGGGGGTGACCTGCTGGAAACCAGCTCTGAGGAGAAAGACCTGGGAGTCCTGGGGGACACCAGGAATGTGGTGGCCAAGAAGGTCAATGGCATCCTGGGGGGCATCAGGAAGAGTGTGGAGAACCTCAAGGGAGGTCATCCTGCCCCTCTGCTCTGCCCTGGGGAGGCCCCAGGGACCAGTTCTGGGCTCCCCAGTTCCAGAAGGACAGGGAACTGCTGGAGAGGGGACAGCAGAGGCTACAAAGATGCTGAGGGGCCTGGAGCATCTCCCTGATGAGGAAAGGCTGAGGGACTTGGGGCTTTTTGGTCTGGAGAAGAGAAGGCTGAGGGGGGATCTCATCAAGGGTGGTGTCAGGAGGATGGGGCCAGGCTTTTTCCAGTGGTGCCCAGCGACAGGACAAGAGGAAACGGGCACAAACTGGGATATAAGAAGTTCCATCCCAACACGAAGAGGATCTTTTTGAGTTTGAGGGTGGCACAGCCCTGGAAGAGGCTGCCCAGAGAGGTGGTGGGGTCTCCTTCTCTGGAGACACTGAAACCCCCCCCTGGATGAATCCAACCTGCTCTGGGTGGGACCTGCTCTGGCCAGGGGGGTTGGAGGAGATGATCTCCAGAGGTCCCTTCCCACCCCATGTGATTTTGGGATTCTATGATTGCAGCCCTAGAGACCCCAAAGCACCCATGGGTGTGAGTGGGGGGGCAGGTTAGACCCTGGGTGCTGCCCCACTGGGCTCCGGTGACACCGCTCCGAGGATGAGGATGAGGTCCAGAATGGCCATGGGAGGAGCGGGAGGGAGGTTTGGGGTGTCTGGGAAGAGGTTGACACCCCCCCGGGAAGCAGCCGGAGCCTGGTTGGGGCTGATACAGCCCCGGGGGAGCTGAATTTAGCACTGAGCCCCAGCCAGGAAACCCCACAGCGTGTGGGTCTGGGGAGGGGGGTGGTGGTTGGGGGGTGGTTGGAAATTCACATCCCCCCAAAATAGGAGTCGCCGCCTGCTTTTTTTGGGGTGAGAAAAAAGGGAAAGAGAGACACCTTTGAACCACCCCAAAACAGCCTAAAATTGCCCCTTTTCTGCCCGCTTCCGGAGCCCTTCCCCCTCACTTCCTGTGTGGCCAGTGTAGGCTCCACTGGGGCTCCTGGCCCTGTCCTCACGGTGGGTCCCACGGGGGGACTGTCACCTCCCTCCATCCCGAGGGACCCCCTGCCAGCAGCGCAGGGTCCCCCCGGAACCTCCGGAAGGTGCTTTGGGTGGAAAAAAAACCCCAAAAAATCCCACTTTGGGAGAAGCCACCATCTTCCCAAGCAGCTTGGGGAATCTTGGGGAGATGCCACCAAGCTCCAAGCCTTGGAGCAACCATGACATCGACCCGGTAGCGCCCAAACCAACACCCACGGGGCCCGTTGCGCCACCCCCTTGGCATGGGGGTGGGAAAAAAATAAATAAAAAAAATAAAATTAAGGGATTTTTTT
>NW_015091014.1:381753-395001 GCF_001431845.1 Calidris pugnax | reverse complement strand
GGGGGGGGGGGGTTGGGTGGGTGTTGAGAAGTACCTTCTCCTGGGCTCGGCTGAAGCGTTTCTGGACCTGCTTGGCGAAGAGCCCGGCTCCCCCTGTCTTGCCCTCGGCCATGGCTGCAGCTCGGCTCCCGCTGCGGTTTGACGTTCTCTGCGGAGGAAGTTCGAGGCGAAGCATCCGCTGGGTACCCCCCGCCACCCTTCACCACCCTCCACCCCCCCCCGGAAAAGCTCCCCCCACAAGCGCCCAGGGACAGGGGTGGGAGGATGAGCAGTGGGAGGATGGGGAAGGGGCGCTCACCTCCTCATTCCTCCACCAGCGTCTGGGTTTGGGGGTAAAATTTGGGTCTCGGTGCAATTTTGGGAGTTATTTTTGTCCCCGTATCGGGAGGGGTTGTGGCACGGTCAGCTCCTCCAGGGTCATGGAAATATAGACTAGTTTGGGTGGGAAGGGATCTTGAAGATTATCCAGTGCCACCCCCTGCCCTGGGCAGGGCCACCTCCCACCAGACCAGGTTGCTCCAAGCCCCCTCCAACCTGGCCTTGAACCCCTCCAGGGATGGGGCAGCCACAGCTTCTCTGGCCAACCTGGGCCTGTGTCTCACGACCCTCACACCAAAGAAGTTCTTCCCCAGATCCCACCTCAATCTCCCAATTTTTTGGTTGAAAACCCTTCCCCCTCGTCCTATGGCTCCACCCCCCAAACACCATCCCTGGAGGGATCTAAAAGCCGGTGCTGAGGGCCATGGGGCAGTGGTGGGTTGGGCAGTGGTGGGTTGATGGTTGGGCTTGATGATCTTCAGGGTCCCCTCCAACCCAGAGAAGTGGTGGAATCACCAGAGAATCACAGAATGGTTTGGGTTGGAAGGGACCTTAAAGCTCATCCAGTTCCATCCCTTCTGGTGGCTGGAACATCTTCAAGGAGACCAGGTTGCTCCAAGCCCCCTCCAACCTGGCCTTGAACCCCTCCAGGGATGGGGCAGCCACAGCTTCTCTGGGCAACCTGGGCCAGGCTCTCACCACCCTCAGAGCGGGGTGAGGTGGTACCCGCCACCGCATCCGACATCTCTTATCATTTTTGGTGGATCATTTTTGGAAGAGAAATAGTGGCAACAGTGGGGAAAAACCCTGATGGGATCGCCCCGAATCCCTCCGTGTCCCCCCTCTATCTCCAAGGGCTCTGTCGCTGCCACCGAGGGGATTTGCAGCATTTTCCCCTTTCCCATTATCCCAAGTAATTTCTGGTTGCCCCAAGAGTGCGGAGCCGGTTGCTTTTCCCCACGGCGCGAGGAAGAGGAGAGAGGTGGATGAGGGGATGCTCTGGAGTAATGGGAGAGGAAGAGGACCCTGAGGGGGTGGAGGAGAAAGCATCCGCTGACACCTTAGATTGAGGAATGAATTTTTATTGACTCTGGCGACGGGTTTTAAACCCCTGGGATGGAAACGTGGGGCAAGACGATGTCCATCACCTGAGCCGGGGAATGGGGTCTCCTCCTGCCACTGCTCAGTTCTGGGAGATCACCTGGAGGGAGAAGAAAGGCCACGGTGAAGCCCAGTGGGGATAGAGCATCGGTGCAATGAGTAGCGCCAGGTCTCAGCCCTCTCTCCCCTCTTCCCCCAGCCCCGCTGTCGCCCTTACGCTGGAAATCCAGGAGTTGTAGGCAGAGACACGGGTGAAGACGGTGGGTTTCTGCGCCACGTTGCAGCCCAGTCCGGAGACGAAGCTGGTGACGCCGTGGACCTGGTACTGCCCGTTCACCATGCAGTGGAGGGGGCCACCGGAATCACCCTGCAGGAGCCCAGGAACCCGGGTGAGATGGGAGGAACTGGGAGAGAACCCATGGGGGGGTGAGGGGGTGGGAAATGGGGTGCCAGGGCCCTACCTGGCAGCCGGAGCGCACGCCATCACCGCCGGCACAGATCATGGTGGTTCTGACGGTGGAGCCCCAGTAGGAGGAGCTGGAGCAGATCTGGTAGTCCACCACGGGGAGGTAGGCCTGCAGCAGGACGCTGGAGAGTTGCCCGTTGGCTGTGGGCAACCAAAAACCAGTTAGTGCCACCCTGGCAAAGACCCACAGCCACCACCGAGCCCCTTTTCCCGCATAAAAATTGCCCCCCACCCCCCCAAACCTTGGCACCGTCCCACCCAATGTTGTCCAACTCCAAGCGAAGCCCGGCAGGATGCCTCCTGGGACATCAAAGGGCTTAAAAATACCCTTCAGCTCCCCATCTTTCCCAAGTTTTCGGGGTGATTTAGGGCAGGGGCAGCACTCACTGCGGGTGAGCCCCCAGCCCGTGATGTAGCAGGGGTAGTTGTTGGGCAGGATGGTGCCAGCGTAGGGCAGGACGGCCAGCTGCACGTAGGAGTTGAGGTTGGCATAGCCACTCAGGCGGAGCAGGGCGATGTCATAGCTGGGGAGAGGAGGGAGAGGAGATTTTAAGGACCCCCCCTCGTCTTGTTCCCAGTGATGCTCCCCCCATAATCCCCACCCTGCGTTACCCCGCGGCGACATTGTTGCTGTTCCAGTAGGGGTGGATGATGATCTTGCTGACGCTGAAGATCTGCTCGCTGCCGTCGTTGGCGTTCAGGTTGTGTTCTCCGGCCACGACACGGAAGTTCATGTTACTGCCAGGGAGGTGAAAAAAACCCACAGGATCAGGCCCAAAATTACGATTATTTGAGGAGAGAGTCGATACAGAAGGGACCAGCGCAAGAAGACGACGCTCCCAAAGATGAGCAGAGATAACCCCTCGATGGAGGAGAAGCAAAGACCTTCAAGGACTTTTGTTCTCTGGGTTGGGGTGACTGAAACATCTCCTCAGAAAGGTTTTTGGGTGGAAAATGGCTTTTTACACGAGAGGAAGGAGGGGTCCCCACGCCCGCTCACCGGTCCACGCAATGGGCTGCCGTCATCACCCAGTTCCTCTGGATAAGGGACCCCCCGCAAGTGTGGTACCAGCCGCCATTGGAGTAATACTGGAGGGAGATCTGGGGAGGGGGGGAAAGGAGACATAAGGGTGGGGGGTCTCACCGCGTGCTCCCAGGGGGGTGAGACCCCCATGTGATTTACCCACCGACCCTGAGAAGGACCCACCTGGGAGGGCCAGGCGTGGGAACGCGCCTCGGACCCGCCGACCACCCGCTGGGTCGCATCCAGCTCCAGCTCCTGCTCGGAGCAGCGTCCTGCGGGAGAGAGGATGGGGAAAAAGAGGGGGGGGACACACAGAGTGAATCTCTAACTCACCCAGGGTGGGGGTCATCACCAGCCAAGGAGGCCGATGGCTCCCCGCAGGGGATGAGGACGCACCACAGAGGGCGAGGGCGGCGAGGAGCACCAGCTGCAGCATCATCTTGGACCACGGCGATGCGTCGTCTGAGGCCGGGACATGGCACCGCCAGTGGCTTTATAGGGGAGGGAGAAGGAGGGACGGGAAGAAAAGCAGGTGGCACGGCCTTGGTCCCTCTGCCAAAGCACACAGAGGCCCCCAAGGTCAGGGCTGAAAACCCTGGGTGCACCCCAAGTCTCCCTCGGCTTCGGGCAGGCAGCCCAAATCTCCCAGGAGGAGGATGCTCTGCTCCTGCATCCTCCTCTTCTGCACGTCTGTCATGAGTTTAGCCCGGTCTTGGGCCCTGGGGATGCCCACACAGCAGCTCCTGCAGCGTCTTTATGCACAGGATGAACTCTAGGGGTTTTATCCAACACGGGAACGGGGCCAGTGTTGCTCCTGGGATAGGGAAATCGGGGCAAACGCAGGGTAAAAAAAAATCCACCCCCCGGGACACACAGCACCGGAGCAGGGACTGGGTGAGACCTACACGGGGCATTTTCATGGACTCACGGAATTGTCAGAGTTGGGAGGGACCTTCTAGAGATCATCCAGTCCAACTCCCCGGCCAAAGCAGGGTTGCCCAGAGCACATCACTCAGGAGCATCCAGGAGGGGCTTGAAGATCTCCAGATTTGGGACTCCACACCCTCCCTGGGCAGCCTCTGCCAGGGCTCTGCCACCCTCACCCCAAAGAAGTTCTTCCTCAGATTTGAGTGGAACTTCCCATGGTCCAGCTTGTGCCCGTTGCCCCTCGTCCTGTCACTGGGAACCACTGGAAAGAGTCCGGCTCCATCCTCCTTCAACCCACCCTTTAGGTACTTGGAAGCATTAATAAGGTCTCCCCTCAGCCTTCTCTTCTCCAGGCTGAAGAGTCCCAGCTCTCCCAGCCTTTCCTCATCAGGGAGATGCTCCAATCCCTCCAGCATCTTTGTAGCCCTTTGCTGTCCCCTCTCCAGCAGTTCCCTGTCTCTCTGGAACTGGGGAGCCCAGAACTGGACGCAGTATATTCCAGTTGTGGCCTCCCCAGTGCAGAGCAGAGGGGCAGAATGACCTCCCTCCACCTCCTGGCCACACTCTGCCCCACGCAGCCCAGGACTCCATTGGCCTCTTGGCCACAAGGGCCCATTGCTGGCTCCTGGAGAGTTTCCCATCCACCAGGAGCCCCAGATCCATCTCCTCAGAACTTCTTCCCAGAAGATCCCCCCCAAACCTCTAGTGGTGCCTGGGATTCTTCCTCCCCAGGTGCAGGACCCTCCACTTGCCCTTGGTGAACCTCATGAGGTTCTTCTCTGCCCAGCTCTCCAGCCTGTCCAGGTCACCCTGGATGGTGGCCCAGCCCTCCGGGGTGTCAGCCAGTCCTCCCAGTTTGGTACCATCAGCCAACTTGCTGAGAATACACTCTGTCCCCTCATCCAGGTCATTGAGGAATATATGATTTTGAGGTTAAACGAAACACCAGCATGTTTTGTAAGAAAAACCTGATTTCTGGCCAAAACAGTTTTATCCCCCCCCCCTTTAAAAAGAAAATGGGGGTGAACTTGCAGTGGGGAAGGTTTTCTCTCCACTCATGGAGGAGTCACTGGAAATTTGGGATAGTGAGGATTATGGGTTCATCACCCAGTTAAAAAAAAAAAATACAGAAAGAAAAACCCCACCTGCTGCGTTTCTGCTCTTATCTCCAAGGAAAACATGAGATTTCATGGGTAAAATGGTCTCCAAATAATCACTTGATTTGTTTGATCAGTGCAGAAGGGAACAGGGTGAAGGACGGGGCAGCAAAGTCTCCGCCCCAGCATGGGGACAACCCACTGGAACCACCCCAAATTTGACACCTCATCGCAAAACCGGCTTTAAATCCCCTTTTGGGCTGGAAAAGGGAGGTTCCAGGTAAGAAGAGGGAGGGAAATTAAATGCGGGGAGGGGTGGGAGCTTGGAGGAAGGTGGAGACGGGGTGTCAGTAAAATAAATCATCTCTTTATTTGAGGTTGTGTATCCAAGGACAGGTTCTTCCACTCCCACCCCACTTCCAGGAGGGGTTTTCCCCCCCTCTATAAATGAAATGGCAACCCAAGTAGCAGCTACAGTAGTCGGGCTTGAAGAAAATCAGGGGAGGGGGGAGATCTCACCCCAGGGGGGGTGGTGAGACCCTCTCCGGGAGGACACCGCGGCACATCCAAGCCCTTTTCCGTCCGGGAAAAACCTTCCTCGGGGTGAGCACAAGTAGAATCGCCCCAAGGAATTGTCACCATCATCATCATCATAAAAAATAATCATCCAAATCCCCCCCGCCCACCAAAGTCAAACCTGACACCAAAGGCAGAGATATCGGCGATGCCCGGTGCTTGTTGGGGGGGTGAGGGACAGATCCTGGCAGCACTGGGGGGGCAGAGGGGGGGTTCCCTGACCCGCATGGGGCCACCATCACACGGCAATGATCACGCCATATGGCCAGTCACCATCCTCCTCCTCGCTGGCTGGAGATTGCCACCCGGTTTTCATGTCAGGGGTGGGGTGGGGGGTGGCACAGTCGTGGTTTTCAATGCCTGGTGTGGATTTCCAAGTCTGTGGTTGGAGCCGGGGAGGGAGAAGGAGGAGAGGCAGATGGGTACCACCCAGCATCCCTGGGCATCTCCAATGGGTACCACGGAGCATCCCCGAGCATCTCCACTGGGTACCATGGAGCATCCCTGGGTATCTTGACTGGGTACCACGGAGCATCCCTGGGCATCTCCACTGGGTACCACGGAGCATCCCCGGGCATCTCCGCTGCCACCACCACCACGTTCTGGGCTCCTTGGGGTACAGCCCGGGCTTCCTCGCTCCAAAGGCACGGGATTGAGTTCAAGGCAACCGTGAAAATGCAGCATATTTAAGGCTTCCGCTTCTTAAATTAAAAAAGAAAAAAAAAAACACAACAAAAAAGTGAAGTGTTTTTTTTTTTCCTTTTTGGATTCTGGTTTCCTGAGCGCGGTCGGGGCCTGGGGGTGGCTCGGGCGCTGCTCCCCGGTCTAGGTGAAGGACCAGAGCTGGTGGGAATCCATTGGGTCACAGGGAACCATCGCCGGGTGCTTCCCTCGCGCCGTCAAGCACATCCCAGAGGTCGGGTTTTTAATCAGCTGGTCCTGCCCCAAAAATAAAGACAAGGTGGGGAGAGAGGAAGAAAGGATGTGACGGAGGGAAAGAAACATCAGGATGGGGTAGGGGAGGGATGATGCCACCATCTCCTTGGGGTGGTTCCCTGGGTGGAGAAACATCTCCTCACCTGTGCCAGGTCCCACTCCTCACTGGCCGGTACCCGCCCGGGTTTCCCCCGGTACTGGCAGATTCCCAGTTCAACCGATCCCGATCCCACCCGCAGGCAGAGCTCCTTCCCGATGTTGTGCCGCAGCTCCCGTTGGCTCGTGTACTCAAAATACTGGGGGGGGGACAAGAGGAGAGAGGGGGCATCACGCTGCTGCACCCCAAGAACCACCCGGGGCTGGGACGAGGGGTCGCTGGGTGCCCACCTGGTTGCCCCCCATGCCGTGGCAGGGGTACATGATGAGAGGTTTCCCACCATGGTTGTTCTCCCCCACATCCAGGCAGCTCTTGGTGCCCTCGTTTTTTATCTGAAGGGGGGAAAAAACCAAAAAAAAAGGGGGTAGGAGGGGGGTAAATTGGGCTCTGAGGAACCTGGGAAAGGGAACCTGCCTCGCGTTTGGGTTTTTCTGGGGTGTTTGGTTATTGCTGTACAAACACGATGCCAAGGGTGCTGTGTCCGGGTCCCCTTGTCCTTTTCCAGGATGTGAGGAATGCCCCGGGGAGGAAGGGAACGAGAACGTGGTGGTTGTTTCAGGAAAACAAAAGGTGAATTTAAAAAAAACCCAGGGGTGCCAGCAGGTATTTTCCCCCTCCCTAAGTGGCCACATCCTTTGGGTGCTGCCACCTTGCCCGGGCCGAGGAAGGTCAGGCTCAAAAACCCAGTTTGGAAGAAAAAAAAAGGCTATTTTATTTTATTTATTTATTTTTTATGGCAGCTCCATCCTCAGGACTTGAAAAACCCAAATGGGGAGAGAGCGGGGAAGAACGGGCAGGACATAGAGCTCCAGGAGAGACGGAGCTGGAGCTCTACGTCCTGCCCGTCCTCCCCCGTTGGGTTTTTCACCCTGATTTCACCCAAATGCCACGTTCCCCCTCCTCTTCCCCACCCAGTACCTCGCCCCAAAACCAGCTCTGCCGGATTCCAGCTCTCTGGTTGTCAGGCAGAGCCCCAACCGGCCCCACCAGGTGGTGACGGATGCAGCTGTCCAAAAACTCTCCTCCTGGAGGGACCTTTGGCTGGTTTAACCCCTCCAAAAAAATCCTAAATCCAAGTTTTTTGGGGACTTCTAGCCAAAGAGTGAACCCCAAGTACTTACGGCTCCGTAAAAAGTGGGGGTCAGGTCAGGGACGAACATCTCCGGGTAGATGGTCTGGAGGTACCAGGTGAAGTTCTTGCAGTGGAGCTGCTCCCTCAGCTTGCGCCGGTCTGTAATGTCACCATACGTCTTCTATCGACAAAGTCACGTGAGAAAATTAAACTAACCTCCGAAGCCAGCAAAGAAAAAACCTTCCCCTTGGTCCCCCCCCCAAAAAATATCCCCCTCCTGAGCCACGGCTCAGAGCTGAGGGGTCCTCTTTCGGCTTCGGCATCGCCTGTCACCAGGACCGAGATGGGTGGTGGGGTCTTGTAGGACATCCCCCAGCCCGTGGAGATGTAGCCGCTCACCAAGAGGGCTGGGACATCTTGGCATCAACGTTTTGGTGTAAAAAACATTGTTAAAAATAAATAAAAAAAAATTAAAAAATATTAAAAATCCATGTTTTCTACTAGAAAACGTTATGGCCAAATAGAAAAAAAAATAGCTTTTTGGTTCCATCTTTCCACCTGCGTTTGCTTTCCCACCTCCAGGCTGAGCTCACCCCCTCCCTCAGGATCTGGAGGATCTCAGCAGGATCAGGTTCCCCCCCTCATCATGACAGCTGGGAGCCCCCCACCCCCAGTACCTCTCTGGCCATCTGGGCGGCTTGCTGGTTCCTCCGGTAGAAGATCTCCTTGTACTCATCCATCCAGACCTCGGCCAGGCGGACCTGGTTCCTGGAGATGACCTGGGTGCCCTTGGGGAAGGTGTGGGGGCTCTTGGAACGGAAGACGTGACCTACCACCGAGCAAGGGATGATCTCCACTTGGCCCCCGCACTGCCAGACCTATGGGGAGGCAACACCTGAGACGTGGGGGGATCCGACAACGAGAGACTTTGTGGGAGCAGAGAGAAGCTGAGAACTCAAAGGTGGTTCTGCAGAAGGTTCACCTTGGCCAAACCTCAGTGGAGTTTTCTCCTCCACCAGCCCCAGGGCTCTGATGGCACCTGGGCATCCTCTCCTGGGCACAAACCACCCCAGATCCCTCAAACCAAGCATCCCCCAACAGGGGGCATCCCAGAAGATGTCCTTTGAAGAAGACCCATCCTTACTCTGAAGGACATCTCCACGTTCTCGCCCCACCCCCAACAAGGGGCATCCCAGAAGATGCCCTTTGAAGAAGACCCATCCTTACCCTGAAGGACATCTCCACGTTCTCACCCCCCCAGATCTCCATCTGGTCATCGTAGGAGCCGATGTGCTTGAAGTAGGACCTGGAGATGGCAAAGAGGCCACCGGCGAAGGTGGGGGACCTACGGGGGAGGGAAAGGGGGCCAAAAATCAGGGTTAAAATAAAAATAGACAAGCAGAAGGCTGAGTTTTGGGGACATCTCGCCCCTCACGGTGGGTGGGAGCACTTTGCAGCTGTGTGTCCCCCCCATCTCCCTGCCCCATCCAGGTGTGGTGGCTACCAGGAGGGGCCAAAGGGCTACCAGGGGTGGGGGGGGGCGACGGTGGCAGCCGAGGGGCTCTTGGCTCAGAGCGAGAGGGGGATATTATTACCGAAAAACCTATCGCTGAAAAACGGTTGGGGAAGGGGAGGGGGTGGGGGAGAGATTAGAGGCTGGTGCCCCATTCACTCCCCCAGCTTCTCTAATCTTTTCCATCTGATCTTTAGAAGAGGCTGGAACAGAAACTTGCTTTTATTCAGGAAAAAAATTGAAAAAAAAGAAAAAGAAAAAAGAAAAAGAAGAAGAAGAAAAAAAAGGATTCTCTTGAGCCGGTTGCGTTCCTGCTGAGCGGAGATGAGACGCTGCCGGGAGCCAAACCGCCGGCTGGTGGTAAAAGGGACCTTTTATTAGGATGGGGACGTCTCCCGGGTGACCCCCACACAAAGGCAGCCCGGCTGCCGGCCAGGGGACGGGATGGGGACAGGGCCAGGCAGGGTGTCCGGTGTCCCCCGGTGGGAGCAGCCGGCTGGTCGCGGGGCACCGCCGGAGAGGTGCGGGGGGAAAAAGCGTTCTGGGTTTCTCTGCGGGGCAAAATAAGGGGTAAAACCAGGGGTTTTGGTGCAGTCTGATCCTCAGGTGACACCTTCTTGCTGATGTGAGGGGGGTGAGAACCTGGCCCAGGTTGCCCAGAGAAGCCTCGTCCTTGGAGGGGTTCAAGGCCAAGGTGGACGGGGCTTTGATCAACCTGGTCTGGTGGGAGGTGTCCCTGCAGGGGGGTTAGAACTTGATGACCTTTAAGGTCCCTTCCAACTCAAACCACTCTATAATTCCATGTGCCAGCACTGGTGCCCACCCCATGCCCGGGTAGGTGGGCATCCAAGAGCGAGAAGATGCAGGAGAGTGATTAAGCCCTCAACAAGAGACTTTGTAGGAGCAGAGAGAGGATGGGGACAACTCAAAGGTGGTTCTGCAGAAGGTTCACCCTGGCCAAACCCCAGAAGAGGTTTCTCCTCCACCAGCCCCATGGCTCTGAGGGTCCCTGGGCATCCTCTCCTAGGCACAAACCACCCCAGATCCCTCAAACCAAGCATCCCATGGGTAAAACTGCTGGGAAGGGACATCATCGCTCACGTGGAGGCACCAAAATCACGGAAAACCCCAGTTTGTTGGAAAAAGGAGCAAAAACAACTAGAGGAAGGGGTAGATTCCCAGCACAGGGCACCCAGCTCTGTACCACCCCTGGTTGTCCCCCCGCAAAATATGCTCAGCCCCTTCACTTCGCAACATTTGGGTCCAGAGAGGGTGTTCCCAGGGCTCGTCCAACCTTTGTTCCCACCACACCAGCTCCGAGAGCGGATAAAAATCCCTCCCAGCCACGACTTACTTGATGGGGAAGGTCTCATCCTTCCTCCGCTGCCTCTCCCGGGGGGGGACAATCTCCCAGCCAAAAGTCAGGCTCCAGTCGAAGTTGCCCCGGCTGTGCTGCTTCCCGTTCTGGATGGGCTTGGAGAACTCGAAGGTGTTGAGATCGATGGTGGCGATGTCGGGGCTCACCACGGCCGTGGGCTCTTCGGCGATGCGGGACAAGAGGGGCTCCAACCAGCCGTGGAAACACTCGCCTGGGGCACCAGGAAGGGTTTGGCCATGGAGTGGAGATGGCTTTAACCCCCCCTAAGAGCTCCCTGGGGACCTCCCCAGGAGGTGGTGGGTACTCACAATGGGCATCCAGGAAAGTGAGGACCTCCCCACTGGCCACGCTGGCCCCCAGCAGCCGTGCCGTGATCAGCCCTTTCCGTTCCTTCTGCCGCACCACGCGCACGATCTGGAGCTGCTCCACGTAACGATCCAGCTCGTCCTTCAGGTACTCTGAGGAGGAAGCGGGGGGAAAAAAGAGGAACTGGGTCCGTCAGAGAGGGCAGATGATGGTCCCTGTGGCCCACCAGCCCACCCTGCTGCCCACCATCCCACCCCACCTCATCCCAACCCAGGACCTGCTGCTCTGACCCCACACCCAGGTTGGGATCCAGGGACACGCAGAAACTCCCTTCCCCCAAATCCAAAAGCAGTTTTGGCTAAAAAAAGTGGGTTTTGCAAAAGAAATGGTCATCCCCCCAACATCTAACACCCCATCAAAGGGGGATTAGAGCAATGACAGGGTGAGAAAGTCTCGTCCCCTGCAGCTAAAGTGTCACCAGGACCGAGCTGTCACCGCGGGAAGGGACAGGGGACAAGGTGCCACCCTGAGAAATGGGGATTTCTCTTCTTCCTCAGCAGATGCAGCCAAACCAAAAGCTGGGAATGGCCAAGCCAGAGCTGGGGACCTGTCCCGAGAAGGGGACTCTAACCTCCCCAGTGTCCCAGCCCTGTCCCCACCGCAGCGGGACGGGCTCACGGGTGGTAACGCCCTGCGCCGCCCTGAGGTTCCTGCTCCTTGGGAGCCCCGTGGGTGGAAAAGGAACATTTATCTCTGGGGTGAGGACAAAGTCCACTCCCCTCCAGCACCCTGACACTGAACCTCATCGTTAATTTGCTCTGGGTGCAGCTAACGAGGGTGGCAGCCTGGCAGGCATGCCAGCTGGCGGGCGAGGTGTTGGCAGGACACTGGAGGAGCCCCTGGCTTTTCTGCAGGGCTGGGTTTAATGGTGGGAAGGGAAAAATCCCCCACGGGTGCTGCGGGGCGGGTGAGAAACAACGTGGAAGAGCTGTGGGATGTATCCCGGGAGACTCTGCACGAGCCGCTTCTCCTCCGAGGGGTTTGGGACCGCTGTTCCCGGGGAAGGGAGAGAGGCTCGGCATCTCCCTGCATCCCTCTGGCTCCTGCATCCCTCTGGCTCCTGCATCCCTGACACAGATCCTGCATCCCTCTATCGTCCCTCCATCTCCTCCACAGGTCCTTTATCCCACCTCTGATTCCCACATCCCTGCCATGGCTCCTGCATCCCTGACACAGGTCCCACATCCCTCTATGGTCCCTGCATCCCCTCTGTAGGTCCTGCATCCCTCCGCAGCTCCTGCATCCCTGCCACGGCTCCTGCATCCCCTCTGTAGGTCCTGCTCTCTCTGGCTCCTGCATCCCTGACACAGGCCCCAATCCCTCTATCGTCCCTCCATCCCCTCCATACGTCCTTCATCCCACCGTGGCTCCTGCATCCCTCTGATTCCCACATCCCTGCCACGGCTCCCACATCCCTGACACAGGTCCCACATCCCTCTATCGTCCCTCCATCCCCTCCATAGGTCCTTCATCCCACCGTGGCTCCTGCATCCCTCCGATTCCCGCATCCCTGCCACAGCTCCTGGCATCCCTGACACAGGTCCTACATCCTTCTATCACGTGAGGAGGGGGGGGCAATGCTTTAATCTGGCAGCCCACGGCCGGCGGGCAGGCGAGGAAATCTCTTGAGTTTCTGCTGTTTCCTTCACACCCCCCAAACCCCCCTGCATCCCCTCTGTAGGTCCTGCATCCCACCATGGCTCCTGCATCCCTCTGATTCCCACATCCCTGGCACAGCTCCTGCATCCCTCTGCCTCCTGCATCCTCTCCATAGGCCCTGCATTCCTCTGATTCCCACATCCCTGCCACAGCTCCCTGCATCCCTCACACAGGTCCCACATCCCTCTGTCACCCCTCCATCCCCTTCTGTAGGTCCTTCATCCCACCATGGGTTCTGCATCCCCTCTGTAGGTCCTTCATCCCACCACAGCTCCTGCATCCCCTCTGTAGGTCCTTCATCCCACCACAGCTCCTGCATCCTTCTGATTCCCACATTCCCGCCACAGCTCCTGCATCCTTCCACCTCCCGCATCCCTGCCATGGCTCCCTGCATCCCTACAGCCCCTACAACCCCTCCCCCCCCATGGCCCCCACTAAACCTTGCATTGTTTTCTCAACCAAAAAAAAAAAAAAAAAATCCTCAAAAGGATAAAAATTAGGGAAAAAAGAAATAAAATAAACAGGTGTATTTTTTCAGCCTTCCCTCCCTTCGATCCCCTGTCACACTCGGTGATGTCCCGCTCCCCATCTGCTGTAATTTCTGCTGTAATTTCTCCTTAAACTTATAATTTCACCTAAACCACCCCCCCCCCGGGGG
>NW_015091014.1:381044-381526 GCF_001431845.1 Calidris pugnax | reverse complement strand
CCCTCTGTAGGTCCTTCATCCCCCCCCAGCTCCTGCATCCTTCTGATTCCCCCATTCCCGCCACAGCTCCTGCATCCTTCCACCTCCCGCATCCCTGCCATGGCTCCCTGCATCCCTACAGCCCCTACAACCCCTCCCCCCCCATGGCCCCCACTCACCATCGGTGCTGGCGTCGTCCACCAGGATGATCTCCTTGAGCAGGAGCGCGGGGGAGGCGTGCAGGACGCTGTACACCGTCCGCAGCAGCGTCGACCAGGCTTCGTTATGGAAGACGATGACGACGCTGGTGGTGGGCAGGGGGGGGCACCGCTTGAATTTCTGGTCGATGCACCTGCCAGGGAGAAAAGCTGGGGGTTTAACACCCCTCGTGCCCCCCAAACCCCACGGCAGCAGAGCGGCTCCCGGCCCCGTTGGGTCTCAGCTCGTCGCTGCTTGGATTTTAATGAATTTCTACCTCTCCCCCGCGCCCCCCCAGCCTCCAG
>NW_015091014.1:380201-381034 GCF_001431845.1 Calidris pugnax | reverse complement strand
CCCCCCCCCCGGGGGAGCCAAAGGAACCCCCCCCAGGGCTGTGGGGGAGGATTCTTACTCGGGGGGGCGGCTGTCGGGCCCCAGGGCTCTCTGGAGGGAGATGCGGTCGCTGGCGAAGGCGTTGAAGCAATGCTTCTCGTAACCCCTCTCCTTCTCCTTCATCTCCTCCGGCGTCCAACGATCTTTTTTGAAGGCTTTGCCGTCGGCTCCGGGGCTGGCGGGGTCCTGGGGGGGTCTCTCCATCAAAGGTCGAAGCTCCGCCGCCGTGTAGACACCGGGGGGGCAGGAACGGGCGCTGGGGGGGGGTTCCTCCTGCTGGACGGGAGCCCCGATCTGCAGCTTTGGCATGGAGTCACGGATGTTGTTGACCGCCCCCAGCATCAGGTCCAGGACTTGGTCCTTCCCTTGGACGATGTTCTTCAACCAGGGCTCCTCGCCCGGGTCCTTGCTCCCCACGTCCTTCTGCAGGATGAAGAGGAAGATGACGAAGACGGCGCCCGCCAAAGCCACCTTCAAGGGGCTGTAACGTCTCCGGAAAAACCTCATTTTTTTTTCTTATTTATTTAATATTTTTTTTTTAAATTCTTTTTTTTTCCAGAGGGATCCTCCCTGCAGCGACGGGTGTTTCAGGGCTGGGGGGTCTCAGGGTGTTTCATGATGCTCCGGCTCCACTCCGCTGATCTGGGGAGGAGGAGAAACACCAGGTTAATCCACAGACTGCAGGCGCTTTGGGTGCACCCCCTCTATATTAATATTAATTTTCTATTACTACAAAGTTCATTCCCTGCTAGGGAGTGAGTGAGAGCCCCCCCTCCCCCCGGCAGCCCCCTTCC
>NW_015091014.1:378192-379985 GCF_001431845.1 Calidris pugnax | reverse complement strand
CCCCTTTTTTTTTTCTTTGTATCGCCTCAGAAATGCTGCGGCCCCGGAGTGGAGGAGGGCACCTGCCAGCAACTTCAAGGGCGAGGAGGGGGCTCGGGCTGGGGAGGGAGGAGGGAGCAGGCGGTCCCCAGGGTTGGGGGGGAGGGGGGGGTCCCCCCGCTTTCAGCCCCGCGGGGATCAAAGCCGGCGGCCGGACCACGCTTCACTGCCAAGGGCGAGCGTTCCCCCCACCGCCGCAGGGCCAGGAGGCACCGGCTGCATGGATTAAGGGGGGAAAAATAAAAATAGCAGAATGAAGGCCCCCCCCCCAAAAATCCCCCCCCCCCCCCGCACTCCAGGACCAGCGGAATGAAGCTCAAATAAGAAAAAAAGGAGAAGGAAGGAAAGGAAAGAAAAAAAGGAGAAGGAAGGAAAGGGGGAAAAAAAGGAGAAGAAGGAAGGAAAGGGGGAAAAAAAAGGAGAAGAAGGAAGGAAAGAAAAAAAAAAGGAGAAGGATGGAAAGGGGAAAAAAAGGGGAAGGAGAGAAAGGGAAAAAAAAGGAGAAGGAAGGAAAGGGGAAAAAAAGGAGAAGGAAGGAAAGGGGAAAAAAAGGAGAAGGAAGGAAAGGGGAAAAAAAGGAGAAGGAAGGAAAGGGGAAAAAAAGGAGAAGGAAGGAAAGGGGAAAAAAAGGAGAAGGAAGGAAAGGGGAAAAAAAGGAGAAGGAAGGAAAGGGGAAAAAAAGGAGAAGGAAGGAAAGGGGAAAAAAAGGAGAAGGAAGGAAAGGGGAAAAAAAGGAGAAGGAAGGAAAGGGGAAAAAAAGGAGAAGGAAGGAAAGGGGAAAAAAAGGAGAAGGAAGGAAAGGGGAAAAAAAGGAGAAGGAAGGAAAGGGGAAAAAAAGGAGAAGGAAGGAAAGGGGAAAAAAAGGAGAAGGAAGGAAAGGGGAAAAAAAGGAGAAGGAAGGAAAGGGGAAAAAAAGGAGAAGGAAGGAAAGGGGAAAAAAAGGAGAAGGAAGGAAAGGGGAAAAAAAGGAGAAGGAAGGAAAGGGGAAAAAAAGGAGAAGGAAGGAAAGGGGAAAAAAAGGAGAAGGAAGGAAAGGGGAAAAAAAGGAGAAGGAAGGAAAGGGGAAAAAAAGGAGAAGGAAGGAAAGGGGAAAAAAAGGAGAAGGAAGGAAAGGGGAAAAAAAGGAGAAGGAAGGAAAGGGGAAAAAAAGGAGAAGGAAGGAAAGGGGAAAAAAAGGAGAAGGAAGGAAAGGGGAAAAAAAGGAGAAGGAAGGAAAGGGGAAAAAAAGGAGAAGGATGGAAAGGGGAAAAAAAAGGAGAAGGATGGAAAGGGGAAAAAAAAGGAGAAGGATGGAAAGGGGAAAAAAAAGGAGAAGGATGGAAAGCAAAAAAGAAAGGAGAAGGATGGAAAGCAAAAGGGGAGAAAGAAGGAAAGGATAAAAGGAAGGAAAAAAAGGCAGAAGGAAGAGAAAAATATACAAACCCATCTGATTTCTGCTCGTATCGCAGCAAAGATGCTCCCACCCCACCCTGAGCCCCGACGCTTTCGGTGCACGGTGTGAGCTGGTGAAGAGCAACTCGTTTTGGGGAGGAAAACCCCGTTCCCCACTATCTCCGTGTCCCACCGAGAGTCTCCTTCCTCCCACATCGCCGTGACCAACGCAACCGCTGCTAATGAAGTGCGCTCGTTAGTTGTGCGATGTTAATAAACCCCAGGGTGACACCGGGGGCACGGGATTGTGCACAACAACCACACGTCGGCTCCCGAGGGGGCTCCAACCCCAATTCCTTCCCCCCCCCCCAAAAAAAACCCCA
>NW_015091014.1:376149-377495 GCF_001431845.1 Calidris pugnax | reverse complement strand
AGGGTGGGAGGTGGAGGGGAAAGGGGGAGGGGAAAAAAAATAGGGAAAATAAATAAAATAAAAAGAAATCAACGTCGATGGCGGGAGCAAAGAGGGCGGGCGCCATCGACGTGGCCGCAGGCTCCACGTGGCAACGAGCCGGTGGCCACCGCCGCGACGTCGGAAGCCCTTGGGATGGCAAAAGACCAAGAGCAGAAAGCCGGGGGGGGGCAAAATCCTGGGGCAACCCCCCCAACCCCGCTGCCGGTTGGGATTTGGTGGGGGGGCAGGGAAAAGCTGGGTCTGGTCACCAGGAGGCTCTAGCTCGGGACCCCCTTCGCTGGGGGGGTCTGTACCAAGACTCCTAACCCTCCTGGGGGGGCTCCACAACGGAGCCCCCACCCCTTTCCTGGGGGGGCTTCGCACCCCCCCATTTCTCCTTCCCCCGAGGGGAAGGTGGGGGGTCCCATGGGGCTCCCCTCATCGAGCTACTTGCCCTGGTTGGGGTGAACCCTCGGGGTCCCAGCCCCCCCCGTGGTGATGGGGGGGTCTGGACCCCCAGAGATGGGTTGGGGGGCAGCTCTGCCCCCCCCGGGGGTGGGCGCTGGGATGCCCCGTGGGGGCTGGAGGGGGGCAGATCCCACACATCACAGTACATGGAGCCGTGAGGCCCCGGGGGGGCTCCAGCTTCCCTGGGGGGGTCCATACCGAGACCCCAGACCCCCCCGGGGGGCTCCACACCGGACCCCCTCACCTCCCCCGGAGGGGGCTTCGCACCCCCCGGCTTCCCCTTCCCCCGGGGGGAAGCTGTTCCACACCGGGACCCCCCCGGGGGGAGGCACCGGGACCCTCTCTCTGGACGCCCTCCCCATGGGGCACCGGGACCACCTTCTCCCGGGGGTTGCTCCACACCGGGACACCCCCTCTCCCTCCCCCCCGCCCCCGCCAACTCCTTCCCGGAGGGGGCTCCGCACCGGCACCCCCAAACCGGGCTCCTCACCGGGATGCCCCGGCTCCCCCCACCCTCCGGACCGGACCCTTCCCCAGCGCGCACGGGTACGGCGGGGGCACGGGACCGGGGATGGGACACCGGGGACGGGGACACAGGGACGGGAACGGGACCGACCGACGGGGGACGAAGGACCGGGGGTGGAACCGGGACCGACCGACGGACCGACCAGGGGACGGGGACTGGGACACCGGGGGACGGGACCGACAGAACGACAGACCGGGGGACGGGGGACGAGGGACCGGGGGACTGGGAGCGGGAACCAGGGCACCGACCAACCGGGGGACGGGGACCGGGACAGGGACCGGGGGACTGACCGGCGGACGGGACGGACAGACCGACCGACCGGGGGACCGGG
>NW_015091014.1:371432-372611 GCF_001431845.1 Calidris pugnax | reverse complement strand
TTGGAGGGGGAGGGGAAAGGGGGAGGGGAAAAAAAATAGGGAAAATAAATAAAATAAAAAGAAATCAACGTCGATGGCGGGAGCAAAGAGGGCGGGCGCCATCGACGTGGCCGCAGGCTCCACGTGGCAACGAGCCGGTGGCCACCGCCGCGACGTCGGAAGCCCTTGGGATGGCAAAAGACCAAGAGCAGAAAGCCGGGGGGGGGCAAAATCCTGGGGCAACCCCCCCAACCCCGCTGCCGGTTGGGATTTGGTGGGGGGGCAGGGAAAAGCTGGGTCTGGTCACCAGGAGGCTCTAGCTCGGGACCCCCTTCGCTGGGGGGGTCTGTACCAAGACTCCTAACCCTCCTGGGGGGGCTCCACAACGGAGCCCCCACCCCTTTCCTGGGGGGGCTTCGCACCCCCCCATTTCTCCTTCCCCCGAGGGGAAGGTGGGGGGTCCCATGGGGCTCCCCTCATCGAGCTACTTGCCCTGGTTGGGGTGAACCCTCGGGGTCCCAGCCCCCCCCGTGGTGATGGGGGGGTCTGGACCCCCAGAGATGGGTTGGGGGGCAGCTCTGCCCCCCCCGGGGGTGGGCGCTGGGATGCCCCGTGGGGGCTGGAGGGGGGCAGATCCCACACATCACAGTACATGGAGCCGTGAGGCCCCGGGGGGGCTCCAGCTTCCCTGGGGGGGTCCATACCGAGCCCCCAGACCCCCCCGGGGGGCTCCACACCGGACCCCCTCACCTCCCCCGGAGGGGGCTTCGCACCCCCCGGCTTCCCCTTCCCCCGGGGGGAAGCTGTTCCACACCGGGACCCCCCCGGGGGGAGGCACCGGGACCCTCTCTCTGGACGCCCTCCCCATGGGGCACCGGGACCACCTTCTCCCGGGGGTTGCTCCACACCGGGACACCCCCTCTCCCTCCCCCCCGCCCCCGCCAACTCCTTCCCGGAGGGGGCTCCGCACCGGCACCCCCAAACCGGGCTCCTCACCGGGATGCCCCGGCTCCCCCCACCCTCCGGACCGGACCCTTCCCCAGCGCGCACGGGTACGGCGGGGGCACGGGACCGGGAATGGGACACCGGGGACGGGGACACAGGGACGGGAACGGGACCGACCGACGGGGGACGAAGGACCGGGGGGGGAACCGGGACCGACCGACGGACCGACCAGGGGACGGGGACGGGGACACCGGG